>NC_089583.1:112797953-113097953 GCF_019320115.1 Miscanthus floridulus | reverse complement strand
CAGGCAGCGGACTGCAAGCGGAGACGGGGAGACGCGCGGGCATGGGCAACGTGCGGCTTGTCATGTGGGGCCAAGGTGGCAGCGACCGCGAGCGAGGCTGATGGGCGCGCGAGCGACGCTGGGCCGCAAGCTGGGCCGCGCGAGCCAAGCGGCGGGCTGGCTGCATGCGCGTTGGCGGGGCTGGCCGGTGGCTGGCTAGGGCCGGTCGCTAGGTCATGCGGGTTGGGCCGATCAGCTGGCTGGGAGGCCTTCTTCTCTTCTTCCTTTTCCATTTTTCATTTCTTTTCCATTTGTTTGAATTCAAATTTGGTTTGAAATTTGATTTCACAACTGAGGTGACTTGTTCATTGGAGTTTAGGGAATTTTGTTTTTAATAATAACTTTATGGTTTATTATTTTATTGGAGTTGTTTAGCAATCATAACTCAAATGGAAATTCAAATCACATTTTGAATTTAACAATGTATGCAACATTATATTTGTTGGAAATTAATAAACACAGATATCTAATGGCATGCCATGCTTATATGTTGACTGAGGTTAGGTTAAACCTAATGCATCTCTTAGGTTGGGTTTCTATACATGGCACTCATCATCATATGGGATTCTTGAGAAAAATTTTGTAGCTGGTATTTTTTGGTGTATAGATTTTTAGGTTGTTACAGTCCTACCCCCTTAACAGAATCTCGTCCCCGAGATTAAAGCGTAACGTACTCTTCAAAGAGGTAAGGATATCGTAGCCAGAGGTCAGACTCTTTCTCCCATGTTACTTCTCTCTCAGTGTGATTACTCCATTGGATCTTGCACATAGGAATAGTTTTGCTTCGGGTTTCTTTGGTATCTCTACCCAGAATTCTGATAGGATGTTCTCTATACTCAAGCGTATCTTGAATGTCAAGTGTATTAGTCAGGATCACTTCATCGGGCACTCTTAAACATTTGCGTAGCTAGGATACATGAAATACGGGATGTACACCCGTTAATTCCTTAGTTAACTCAAGTTTGTAGGTGAGCTTTCCAATTCTCTTGCAAATCTTGTATGGGCTAACAAATCTAGGGGCAAGCTTGCCTTTCACATGGAATCTGGCCATTCCACGTAGCGGGGATACCTTGAGATAGATGAAGTCCCCCACATTGAACTCCAGTTCTCTCCTTCTTTGGTCAGCATAGGTCTTGTATCGACTTCGAGCAATTTTCAAATTCTCTCTTACTCGAGCAACTCCTTCTTCGGCATCTTGAATCTTAGCAGAGTCAAAGAACGATCTTTCTCCTGGTTGAGACCACATCAGAGGTGTCTTACAAGGTCTGCCATATAGAGCTTCAAACGACGATATCTTGATACTGGCTTGGTAGCTATTGTTGTAAGAGAACTCTGCATAGGGTAAGCACTTCTCCCAATCAGAGCCATAGTTCAGTACACTAGCACGAAGCATGTCTTCTAAGATCTAATTTACTCGTTTTATCTGTCCATCCGTCTGCGGGTGGTAAGCGGTACTGAAATCAAGCTTAGTTCCAATAGACTTGTGCAGAGCTTCCTAGAATCGGGACACAAACTGAGGACCACGATCAGATACAATACTAGAGGGAGCTCCATGCAATCTGAGAATATGTTTAATGTATAGATCCGCTAATTTCTCGGTGTTGGTCTTGGTCTTTACTGGTACAAAGTGAGCAATCTTGGTCAAGCGATCAACAATCACCCAGATGGAATCATTGCCTTTCTGTGAACGGGGCAATCCAACTATGAAATCCATGGATATATTTTCCCATTTCCACTTGGGAATGTCAAGAGGCTTTAGCAATCCTGCAGGCCTTTGATGTTCAGCCTTGACTCTATTGCAGGTGTCACAACGTGCCACGTGTCCTGCAATGTTTGTCTTCATGCCTTTCCACCAAAAGTGTTTCTTCAAGTCTTGATACATCTTTGACCCTCCAGGGTGAATACAGTATTCAGAATTGTGAGCTTCCGACAGAATTTCCCCTCGTAGTACTAGGTCAGATGGAACGCAGATTCTGTTCTTGAACTAGATGGTTCCTTGTTCATCTTCTTGGTGGTTGGTCTTGTACCCTAGTTTCATCAGACCACGGAGATACTCAATCTCTTTACAACTTTTCTGAGCTTGACGGATGCGATCTGTGAGATCATACTGTATGCGGAGCTCATTCAGCAAGCCATGCGGTAGTATCTCTAGTTGGAAATCATCAATCTCTCCCTTGAGCTCAGGTGGTACTGATTCAGTGATTAAGGTGTGACAGTAACTCTTGCGACTAAGAGCATCTACGACTACATTAGCTTTTCCCGGATGATAGTGAATTTCTAGGTCATAGTCCTTGATCAACTCAAGCCATCGGTGTTGCCTCATATTCAAATCTTCTTGAGTGAAAAAGTACTTCAAGCTCTTGTGATCGGTGTAGATGTCACACTTGTTGCCTATCAAGTAGTGCCTCCATATCTTCAAGGCATGCACAACTGCTGCTAACTCTAGATCATGGGTTGAGTAACGATTCTTATGTTCTTTCAACTGTCGAGAAGCATAAGCTATCACTCTTCCATCTTGCATCAATACACAACCGAGTCCTTGACGAGATGCATCGCAATAGACCACAAAATCTTTGCTGAGGGTTCGGAAGGAGGGCTCACCGTGGGTGCTGTGGAAGAGAGGATAGCGGCGCCGTGACGAGTTGCGGCCGTGTAGCTCCGGAAGCCGTGCAGTGCTGACCCGTGGCGGTGCTCTGAACTTCGGCGTGCTCCCGGTTCTTCCCCGGCAGCGGCTTCGGCGCTTCCCTTCCCCCTTCTTCCCCTTCTCCCTCTTCTCTCTTAGTTCGGGTGTGCTGAGGTTGGCCACCGAGGTGGCGGCGGGCGACGGGACGAGCGCTAGGGCTCTCGGCCGAGGCTCTTATAGCCGAGCGGGGGTCGGCGAGCCCGGTGATCGGCGGTTGGGAATTCAAGGGTGATCGGGGCGTGAGCTTGCATCCAACGGTGTGCGCGGGGTTGCGTGGGCGCGGCGCAAGGGGGAGACAGGACCATGCCCCGGGCATGACCCCTGGCCCACCCTGCCATTTCTGTCGGAGCTCTGTCGCGCGGTGGTTCGAGCGCGGCGTGGGGAAGAAGCACAGTAGCGCTGGCGTGCGGGGTCGAGCAGGCAGCGGCTGCAAGCAGAGACGGGGAGACGCACGGGCATGGGCAACGTGCGGCTGTCACGTGGGGCCAAGGTGGCAGCGACCGCGAGCGAGGCTGACGGGCGCGCGGGCGACACTGGGCTGCAAGCTGGGCCGCGCGAGCCGAGCGGCGGGCTGGCTGCAGCGCGTTGGCGGGGCTGGCCGGTGGCTGGCTGGGCCGGTCACTGGTCGTGCGGGTTGGGCCGATCAGCTGGCTGGGAGGCCTTCTTCTCTTCTTCCTTTTCCATTTTTCATTTCTTTTCCATTTGTTTGAATTCAAATTTGGTTTGAAATTTGATTTCACAACTGAGGTGACTTGTTCATTGGAGTTTAGGGAATTTTGTTTTTAATAATAACTTTATGGTTTATTATTTTATTGAAGTTGTTTAGCAATCATAACTCAAATGGAAATTCAAATCACATTTTGAATTTAACAATGTATGCAACATTATATTTGTTGGAAATTAATAAACACAGATATCTAATGACATGCCATGCTTATATGTTGACTGAGGTTAGGTTAAACCTAATGCATCTCTTAGGTTGAGTTTCTATACATGGCACTCATCATCACATGGGATTCTTGAGAAAAATTTTGTAGCTGGTATTTTTTTGCGTATAGATTTTTGGGTTGTTACAGTTATACTATATAAAAAAGTTTCTTTGAGCACAATGTTCGCAACATTTCTCGTTTGTAGCCAATTATCACTCTTCACGAATAATTAGAATATAAATTAAGTTTTGCTTTAAAATCAAAACAATCGAGTTCAAACCATAACAACCGTGTTCGCTACTACTATCTATTCTATTGTGTTTTTGTTGCGAATGCGCCTTTCTTTTCATAAGTTTCTAACGGTATAATAAGTTATATAAGGGTTGTCTGCATACACTGTAACCTTGCTGGGCCGGCTGTTGGAACAGTGGAATGGACGCCACTCCTCGGCTTTTGGGCCGTCGTGAAGCCTAGTATAGGATGGACATGGGCCGATGCCCGGTATTTATGAGAGATACTTTGGCGTGACGCCTCTGAAGAAACTGACGATAGGATTAAGGAATTGGAACGGCTGGGGCTGGGTGAGTCACAGATGCTAATCTGATGGCTGCCATGGCTCTAGAATTGGAACGGCTGGATCAGTTCATCACAGATGCATACACTGTAACACTGACGATGATGGCTTTGCATTGAAGAAACTAACGATAGGATATGACTTGGAACGGGTGAATGGGTCACAGCGCATATAATCCAAAAATACCCACTGGAGTTGCATGCATCTGCTTTTGTCTCTTTTTTTCCTGAACAACTGAACTGTGTCCTGCTCCTGCCGTTTCTACACTCCTACATAAGTAACCTCTTAAAATTTCTCTTAATTAAAAACCATTGCTATTCGAACTCTCTCCGTTCTCCGGCATGACGCTAGGCGTTTCAGTACTGTGGCGAGCGTCTCTGCTAGGCGTGAGCGTTTCATCTCCTTCATAATGAAATGGAAGTGTGTTCTCGAAAAAAAAATGAAGCTTATTAATGCATGTTTGCGCATTCTCTGCATATACTGTATATAGCAAAACTGCAAAACGTATGTAGCAACACTTCAATGAATCGCAATAAAAAGTTCATGTGAATTTCACAGCGGTTCACCATACCATAAAAAACTCACGACTATTTGAATTTCATGCCGATTGTCATCGCGTTCCCTTGCACAAAAGATCCAAGTCCTTGAACTGTGCATTCTACGATTTCTACCTACTACAGACACGCAAAGTGATCGAGGTGGGGGGTCGAGCGTTACCTCATCCTACCACGCGACGAGACGAGACGAGACGACGCCTTCAATCAGACGGCTCTCGTGCGTTTCGCCACGACCTCGGCCCTATATACGAACACGTCTCGCTGCCTGCGTCTGCGTGCACGCATGTTGGCTGGGCCTGGGCGCCATGTGATGCGACGCTGGAAAGTGGAACCCACAAAAGGCCATGTCACGCATCGAAACACCGGTGCCCTTTTGGTTTTTACAAAATCGATCGGTTCCACACATAATGCTTTACATCAGGAGGAAAAATCAAGGCATTTATAGCAAAGGTAATTAACACGGTAATTTAAATGCATTATTATTGTTCAAACAAAGAAGGCTCTCGATCACGCTTCACACCTAATGCAGTTATTAGAATGCAATTGAGTAAATTATTTGCCGCGACAGTTGCTAAACCAGCAGTCATTTTCACCGCACTCTCCCCTATTTAAAGGCTCCCTCCCTCTCAACATCCCACACCGGCCCCAGCTCCTCTCCATCAAAAACCCTCATCACCCTTCACTCATCAGCCATGGTGCCCACCATGGCCATCGGCCAAGAGGACTCGCTCCTCCTCCCGACCACCTCCCCACTCCCGCCCCTCATGGCCGTGTTCATCCTAGCCGCCGTCCTCCTGTGGCTCTCCCCCGGCGGGCCTGCGTGGGCGCTCTCCCGCTGCCGCCGCCCGCCGTCCGGCCCAACGGGTGTGGTCACCGCGCTCTCCAGTCCCAGTGGCGCACCGCACCCTAGCGGCAGCTGTCACACGCCGTAGACGGCGGCAAGGCACTGATGGCCTTCTCGGTCGGGCTCACCCGCCTCGTCGTGTCGAGCCAGCACGACACGGCGCGGGAGATCCTCGTCAGCCCCGCGTTCGGCGATCGCCCCGTCAAGGACGCGGCTCGCCACCTACTCTTCCACCGCGCCATGGGCTTCGCCCCGTCGGGCGACGCGCACTGGCGCGGGCTCCGACGCCTTGCCGCCAACCACCTGTTCGGCCCGCGCCGCGTGGCGGGTGCCGCCCAACACCGTGTCCTCCATCGGCGAGGCCATGGTTGCCGACGTCGCCGCTGCCATGGCCCGCCACGGCGAGGTCTCCCTGAAGCGCGTGCTGCATGTCGCGTCTCTCAACCACATCATGGCCACCGTCTTCGGCAAGCACTACGACATGGACAGCCAAGAGGGCATCCTTCTTGACGAGATGGTCGCCGAGGGCTACGACCTCCTGGGCACGTTCAACTGGGCTGACCACCTGCCATTGATCAAGCATCTCGACCTCCAGGGCGTGCGCCGCCGTTGCAACAGGTTAGTCCAACAGGTTAAAGTGTTCGTTGGAAAGATCATCCAGGAGCATAGGGCGAGGCGCGCAAATGGAGGAGTCCACGATGAGTACATGGGTGACTTCGTCGACGTCCTTCTTGACCTCGAGGGAGAGGAGAAGCTGTCCGAATCCGACATGATCGCTGTTCTTTGGGTAAGATCGATAGAATTTAATTTGATGTGTGCGTTCAAAAAAAAAGTTTAATTTGATGGTGTAAAATGCATGTTCTTTCACACATCTTAAACGTTACGTTCATGGAAAAATGGTTTCATTGAATTTACGATCGTTTTGTCTTGTTCAGGAGATGATCTTCAGAGGCACCGACACTGTGGCCATTTTGATGGAGTGGATCATGGCGAGGATGGCGCTGCACCCGGACATCCAGGCAAAGGCCCAGGCGGAGCTGGACGCGGTCGTGGGACGCGGCCACGGCGTGGCCGACGCCGACGTGGCCAGCCTCCCCTACATCCAGTGCATCGTGAAGGAGACGCTGCGCATGCACCCTCCGGGCCCTCTCCTCTCATGGGCGCGCCTCGCCATCCACGATGCGCACGTCGGCGGCCACCTGGTCCCCGCCGGCACCACCGCCATGGTGAACATGTGGTCCATCGCGCATGACCCCGCCATCTGGGCCGAGCCGGACAAGTTCCGCCCCGAGCGCTTCCAGGAGGAGGACGTGAGCATCCTCGGGAGCGACCTCCGCCTGGCCCCCTTCGGCGCCGGACGCCGCGTCTGCCCCGGCAAGCTGCTGGCCCTCGCCACCACCCACCTCTGGATCGCCCAGCTGCTGCACAAGTTCGAGTGGGCCCCCGTGGCCGGCGGCGGCGCCGTCGACCTGTCGGAGCGCCTCAACATGTCGCTGGAGATGGCCACCCCGCTGGTGTGCAAGGCCGTGCCAAGGGTCCAGGCCTAGGTGGCTGCCTCCATGCATCTGCATGCATGCCGCCTGAGAGTGTCTCGTTTTGTTCGTGTGTCTGCATGCACTCCTCAGCACTGTAGCTTGTGGCTTGCTAGTTTCGGATGTCCGGCGTCGAGACCAAAAGTAATAATAATATTGAAGTTTAAGTTTTGATATTACGATGCGCCATGTTATGTTATGTTACTGGTGGTTGCCTTCTCATTGGCGGATGCATACATATTCCTTACCATGGCTGCATGCAAGAAGAAATGGTGTGTTCCGCTTCCGCCCTAAGACGAACTGTAGAACACTTGTACTGTGTGTTCATGCCACTCGTTCTGTCTTCCCAACTCGATCATTGAACAACTAATTGCTCATGATGTACTGTGTCATCCTACTTCCATGCATGCATGATGCATGGGGCTTGAGGTTCTTTTTTCATGATCTTCCAGATACTTCTTTTTCCCCATTTCTTCTGTGATCTGAATCTTGCTTTGGGAAAAAAGCGCATTAACGTGAGATAAGACAGCCAATTAGCAAAGCACCGAATGATTCGCACGAGCTTGAAACGGTTTCATTATCGGCGCAAATGGTTTTGGCCTCTGCATGTTCGTCAGATTGGGTGCTATTACCTTTTCCTTTAACCAAAATGCGGATTACTTTGGTACAGCAAGTTAATGTGTTTGAGAGTCAAAGGGTAAAAGATTAATACATGAAGCAGCTGAAGCTGGTATTGGAGTCAACTCGATCTAATACTGCCGAGAGAAGAATAGTTTACTTTCTGCGTTCCCACTTCCCAGTGATCCTGAAAGCTGACTTGTGGAGAAGTCAGTGACTGTAAACCCCCTGTTTGTTAATCAACGCCTCGATGTGTAGTTAGACTCAGATCACGATCATCTTTGATATGTGCGAACAGATCAGAAATCAGCCTGATCGTAGCTGAAGATTCGACCAATACTAGAGCTGATGCTGATGCAAACAGTTGGAAAGCTGTGAGGTCAACGCCTATACTTTTTCGAAATTCAGAGTCAAACACGGGGATACCCCACTGTTTCGTCCAAGCCCCCCCCCCCCCCCCCCCCCTCCACCCCAACTGATCACGCGAAGTGATCTGTTCCTTTCGAGGAAGCAGTGTGTCGGTGTTTTGAGTAAACACCAACGAGTAAATTTGTATACTGCACGTTTGGTTCGGATGGTGTGCTAAGATGACACAAGATTTATACTGGTTCGGTCCGAATGTCTCTACGTCCAGTTTCGGGCTGCTCGTGTTACTAGCACTGAGTTTGTAGTAGGTGTTACAAACTGGCGAGATAGGGACTGGTCCCAAGTCTCTGGTGATGTGTTGTTCGTGATGAGGTGCGGTGAACCGATGCTATGGGATGCACTTCTTCGATGAATCGGTCTCCCTTCATGAGATGCCCTGCTTTCCCTTTTATAGGCCAAGGAAAAGGATGTGTTACAATGGGGGAAAAAGAAGAACGAGAGGCCAAGGAAGTCTTCAGGGTCGCCGGGCCTTCCTTTTCCTCCGTGCAGGCCCCGTTGACACAGCAGGCGGTGACAGGGACAGCTCCGCGTCGGTCGCCTGTCTTCTGACAATGCCATGCCCAGGCGTTGTCAGCGAGTCGTAACGTCCCACTCCACCTCGGCGGGCGGCACGGCTGACCAGCGTGCTGATCAGCTGTCGCACAGGGAGTGGGTAGCATAGTGATCGCACGTCCGTCACTGTGGATGATGTGAGTTCCCTGGAATGACATATCGCGGAGACGGGTCGTGTTGAGATGTGACCGCTCCCTGCACGATGCCAAAAGTTTGACCTTGGGTCGTACTTTTCTGGCCCGTAGTGGTTGGCGGCGGCGTGAGCTCCCGTTAGGAACCGTGTTCGAGGGATCGGGCGAAGCGGAGCCATCCCTCAAACGTCGGGCGAGGCGGAGCCAGCCCTGCGACGTCGGCTGAGGTGGAACCAACCCTCGGGGGTCAGACGAGGCGGAGCCTACCCTCGGGGGTCAGCCGAGACGGGGCCAACCCTCAGGGGTCAGACGAGACGGGGCCTACCCTCGGGGGTCAGCCGAGACGGGGCCTACCCTCGGGGCTCAGCCGAGACGGAGCCAGCCCTGCGACGTCGGCCGAGGTGGATCCAACCCTCTGGGGTCGGACGAGGCAGAGCCAACCCTCGAGGGTCGGACGAGGCGGAGCCTACCCTCAGGGGTCAGCCGAGGTGGAGCCAGCCCTCGAACGTCGGGCGAGGCAGAGCCAACCCTCGGGGGTCGGACGAGGCGTAGCCCGGCAAGAGGTGTGGTCACGCTTTTGACCGCTTGAATGAATCAACGTTGATGGTTATTAGCTCCTCTTCGAATACCTTAGTATTGGTACCTGACACAGCGATCTGTTGACTATTTCACAGTGTTTAATTTCTCGCACTACCCGTTTGTTTCACGTAGTCAGTTTTCAGGCTGCAGCTAACCGTGGGAGATGAATGGATGGATCTCACTATCTCAACAAGGTCTACCTCGTCGACCATAGTTTTCTTACCTCGCCAGGATTTTTTTTTTTGTGTGTGTCGCGCGCGCGCGCGCCTGCGTGCGTGTGCGTGGTGTGCGCGTGCGGGGGTGGGGGGCACCCCTTGACTCCGTCTCCCTGTGAATCTGCTTTTTATAACCTGGTCACTAAATGATATGATTCCACGGCCATTGCAAGCCAAGAACGAAACGATACGATACGATTCCAGCTTTCACCTGCCTTTCTTCTTCTTTTCGGCGTGTTCACCGGTTGGTTTCTGGGCTGGTTTGAGCTGGTTGGTGCTGGTTTGCTGTGAGAGAGAAATACTGTTGGCTGGTTGAATAAGGCTGGCTGAAAACAACAAACGTGTTTGTAAGATCCAAATCTGCACAGTATATGTGATGAGATGAGAGACGCGAAAGTTGCGCCGAGCCACGGTACAGCTAGCGTTTGGTTTCCAACTCATAAAATTTAGTTCATATCACATCGACTACAGTAAATATATTTGACACTATTTTAAGTATTAAACATAGACTAATTATAAAACTAATTATACAGATTGAGACTAATTTGTTAGACGAATTTATTAAGCCTAATTAGTCAATGATTTGATAATATGGTGCTGCAGTAATATATGTGCTAATAATGAATTAATTAAGCTTAATAGATTTGTCAAACGAATTAGTCACGGCTTCTATAATTAATTTTATTATTAATATCCGAATACTCGATGTGACAATCGTCCTGTTCGCTTGTTGGTTTCAGCCAGCCCAAACCAGCCAGCCAACAGTGTTTTTCTCTCACAATAAACTAGCACCAGCCAGCCCAAACCAGCCCAGAAACTAACCAGCGAACAGGCCGAATAGATATGATATCTGACACGTTGTAACCTTTAGGCTTTAGCCTCGGGCCAAACCCCCGCGCGCGCGCCATGCCGCCATGGTCTCGTGTCCCATCTCATCTCATCATTAGCGCAGGCAGGATGTGCTGACGGAGGTGTGGGCGAGAGTGAACTGGCGGTGGCAGAGATCTCCGGTCCGGTCTCGTCTCGCGGATGTCAGAGCGTCGCGTTGGTCACGTCCTTGATCAGTCAGTTCGTTCATCAGTGCCGTACGCTGTCAGGCAGAGATCCGAGCTGGTGGCTGGTGCTGTGCTGGTGGGTCTGGGTGGATCAGTGCAGCGCATTGGCCACTTGCTCAAGCGCAACCAACTGGCGAGATGATTCAGATGAAGGTGGGTATGGCTAGGAGAGCATGTTAGTGCAGTGCGCAGTCGTCGATCGGATGCGACGGGAACGGGCGCCGCCGGACACGCCGGCATGGGCGAGCGAGGACGAGACATGCATGCCCGCCGCCCCGCCCCCGTGGCCCCGTCCATCTCAACCGCGGCGAACGTTGCGGCTTGGCGGCGGCCTGTCGCGGCTCGCGTCCCGTCCCGTCCCGTGCCAGGAATTCGACCACGCGCACGCCGCAAGCGGACGGCGGGACGTGCGCGGAGGCCGGAGGTCGGGGGATCATGGGTCATGGTACCGTGGTCCCGTGGGTGCCGCCGGCGCGCGCAGTTTCTGCGCGGGCGTTTCCGGTTGGCCTGCTGCTGCTGAGCCGGCGGGGCGCGCTTCAAGCCAGGCAAGGCAAGCCTGCGTATAGCTGCCGACCGGTTCGACAGCTTCGTCGCGCGGCCCAGGAGCCCCGACTTGATTGGTTCGAGGCGCGGGGACGCTGCCGGTGCCGGCCGGACGCTGCGACCGAGTCCGTTTCAGCTCTCGGCGGCCAAGACTCCAACCAAATTAAGGGCTTAGCCCAACACGGGAAAACTGCAACGAAAGCCTAGCTCAACGTTGAAGTTTTGGGATGAAAAGAAACTGAAAAGGACAGAGGGATTACTATATGCTACCATTGGAGATTTCAAATATATATATATATATATATATATATATATATAGTGTATATATAGTATATATATATATATATATATATATATATATATGCTACCATTGGAGCAGTCATTTAAAAAAAAGTTATGGCCGTTCGTATTTTAGAGAGATGTCAGAAGTCAGATAGACTAGGGCCAAGATGTCAACACAGATGTCTACTGAAACTCCGCCGTTCAAACTTGTTCACGATAGTGATGTGTATGGGCATGTCAATGTTGGAGATTATGGTAACGAAGATTGCTGTCAAGCATGGACAGTTGTCTTCCAATCTAATAGGTTTATAATCTTCTGTTTACAGGACTTGATAGTGCCCCGATGTCCGATCCGGGGCACTGGCGTCCGGATAATGCCCGCACATTGAGCAAGCGAGCGCCCTAGCACGTTAGGCTCGCGAGTGAGCGCCCCAGCAGCGGGCCCGCGCTGCCCAGATGTCGCCCACGCCATCGGTAGCTTCCCACGCGCATCTCATGTGCAACATTCAATATACTTTTGAAACATCCACATGCAACAGTTGCAACATACAAAAGAAGGCAAATGAAACACTTGAAATAAGCATCTGAAACACTTGCGAAAAACACCTAAAAACATTTAAAAACCATTACAAACATATGCAACATCCAGATAAACGACCTACAACATACGTATGAAACACCTGAAATACTTAAAATATATGCTTGCAACATGGATGCAACATCCATATCTACTTTTGCAACATCCCGATAAAATACGTGCAACATACGCCTAGAACAGATGAAACATACTTGCATAGACATTACAACATATGCAACATCCTGATCTACTTTTGCAACATCGATATACAACACTTGCAATATATCTCTAAAACATCTGAAACACTTAAAACATACTCTTGCAACATGCGCTTTCAGCGTAGCATCTACTCGCTGCTTGAATGAATAGAGGCTCATCGACGCGGAGCTCGATGCCAGCGGGCGAGCGGCTGCGTGGCCCCAACGACCGGCTGTGCGGCCACCAACGAGTTGCCGCATGGCTCCTAACGATAGGGTGGGCGGGTGCGGTCCCCCACGGTGGATGCGACTGCGCTGCCGCGGCGAGCGTCCCCCACGCTAGGAAGGTGAGCGGCGGGCAAGCGGCGCGGTGGAGTCGACCACGAAAGATGCATGCACACGGTGAAAGAAGGCCACGACAGAGAGGAATGGAGAATCGGTATTTTTTTTAGAAGCCAGGAGCAAGTTCTGTATTAGGCTCCACAGGCCTAGGAAGGGTACGTCCGGAGCGTCAGACGTTCTGAGGAGAGCATTTCCGTTTGTTTACTAGTCTTCAATTTTATTTGCTTTATTTATATCTAGCACGAGGCTGAACTATAATAATGAATTGGTTGATTTTTAACATTCTTAGAGTTATAGAGGCCGGAATAAGATTTGTTTTTTCCCTAATATAAAAAAAGTGATGCCGAGGTGTGAGTGTATATATGGAAGGATGCCTTCGTCGAGACGACGCTGAAATTCTAGAGCCCCTACTTGCTGCCACACCGCCACAAACCATACCATCCTCAGCATGTACAACAGCCATGCAAGCTCAACGGCCGGCAAAACCTGAAGCTAAACAAACACGACCTCACGAAGCCTGGACTGGCGGCGGCATGGTGGCGATCTCGACCAGGGTCTTGTGCAGCGCCTGCGGCTTGGAGAAGAAGGGTGCATGGTCCGCCCCCTTCAGCCGCAGCACCTTCTCTGGTGGGTTGGCACCACACATGCTCTGCTGGAGAGGCAGAGGGATTGCGTTGTCCTCTGTGGTCTCCACATAGAACCGCCGCACCGAGCCGTAGTTCTCGGCAGTGAGCACAAGCTTCTCCAGCACAGGTGCGAAGGGGATGGGCCTCATGGACACCGAGGCCAGCGACACGTCCTGCACAAGCACAAGGTTGGGGGTGTCACAACTTCAGAATTCAGAACTAGGATTCAGTGATGTGATTGGAAGTGATTGTCAGTGACAGTAACTGAGTACTCCAAGGTCCTACCTTGGAAGGGCTCTGGTTGAACAACAGGTCTCTAAGCAATGCCCTGTCGATGTTGATGGCGGTTGGAGGACGGTCCTTGCCGTTGGAGTAGACGAATTCCTGTGCCTTTTGGAGAGTACCGTTCGTGTCCATCTGGAGCGAAAGGACGGCATCAGGACATAATCATAGGAAGACAATGCTAACTTTGATGCCAGACAAGGCAACGTTTAATGTCCTTGTCTTTTTTATTCGTTAATGCCAGTTGTTCAACAAAATTAACGCTGGGGCAGGAGACCAACCTGCTGTTGGAACATGTCAAGGGCACTGTTTCTATTTGTCAGCATTGCTGCACAAAGGAAAACGGCCTTGGCAACTTTGGATGGGAACATCTCCATTGCATAGGATACACAGACACCACCAAGATCATGAGCGACCAAAATTACCTGCATAATGTTGGAGGTATTCGATTGTTATATTTTTGGTTAGATAGGAATATGCTCAAACCAAAATCAAACAAAGCAGGGATCTTCACATAAGTCTAAACACACCAGTACAAAAGTCTCTTGAAAAGTTCATATGATGCTTTGAAATATCAATATTGGAATTGCTAAAAACTTATCTAAAAAAACTTGGAAAATTTTAAGAGATACAGATCGACATGAGTGGCACTCAACTACCTAAGTCACTGGTGCGTACATAATGATAATGTCATTCCCAAGCATCAAATCATAACTAAAGTTAGGTGGTGCTTAGGTTCTGCACCATAATCTGGGACCAGTTCAGTCTGGGATTTGAGAATTAGGCCTGTTCTCTTTGCTAAAAAGCCAAGGCTGAAAGTATTGTTCGCTGATTTGTTGTGAGAGAAAAACATTGTTCGTTCGCTGAAATAGTACGGCTCATAAGACAAGCGAACATGGCTTTAGTTATGATGATTCCTGTTATGATTGTGATCTTTACAGAAAGAAAAAGTCTACAGAATTTAGCACTTACAAAACTGATTCCACAGAATGTCAGGCATATTGTACTTATGTCTATGGTTTTTCCTACTTCAGTATTTGTACATTCGGTGATTAAATGTAACACTATTAGAATCTTACCATCCCAAAAGAGTAAAGTCCAACCCAAGTCCATTGACATTTAGATTAACAGGTCACTCACAGTTTCCATGCTGATGCACTAGCTATTTTTACCTACAATGTGCGAGATGGAAGAAGATACCATTGGCGGTCTACAAGATCCTAAAGTATGGCGCAGTACCAAAATCCATGTGCCTGCAGCTTACCATGCTTATGCAGAAATGTAGAATACAATTTTTTGCAGGAACAAGTATTACTTTGCCGTTATAGAACTCTCAGCTAATGATAGTTTAGTCGCTGTCATCCCAGTGTTTATTATAAGATTGTCAGTCGAAGCATGAAAGCGGGTAAATTACCAAATATCATGCACAGTGCCACAATAGTCAATGGATACTACAATATCCCAAATGGAATGTAACTTTCTAAATATTCGAAGTATCTAAAATTGATATATGGACAGAGAGTCAACCTTTTCAGCACCACCTAAGACTTTAAGGTAAGACGTAAGTGGTTCAGCGTACTCTGAAAGACTGCTAATCTTGTTTGTGTCGTAAGAATGAATCCCAGAGCCTGTTAAGTCGATGGCGTTAACTTTGAACCCACTATCTTCAAGAAGTGATATAATCTTGTACCAACACCAAGCGCCAAATCCACCTCCATGAACAAGAACAATGACGTTGGTTTCCAAATCCTTAGTATTCAAGTCCTGTTTGAGAAATGAACCATAAGTCAAAAATGCGGTTATATAAATCTAGGAACACGAGTTGTCAAACACTAAAATTCAAATGGGTAGGAAACTAGACAAAAGACAAAGTATCTGAGGTCCTGATAAATATGCACACAATATACTGAGTCACAAATGTGGACTGTGGAGATGATTGTTTGCTGATAAGCACGAAAAGACAGAAACGCCTCTAAATGTCAAATACCATGATGATTCTGTTCAACTTTTCACAGTTTCCAACAAATTTAGCATACCAGCGTCTCCATTCGGTAGCTGACAGATGACTTTGAAAATGTCAAACACAAACCTCCCAATCCCAATCATCCTCGGTTTCCTTAGTGGCCGCTATCCTCTTACTAGTCAACACAAATGCCAGTATATAATATACTCAAGACAAATTAGTAGCCACGCGGGCTGCCCATCCCATTCATGATCAGGGCAAACCTGGGAACAACATATCTTGCGTCGATACTGAAACAATTTGAAGTAAACAATATCCAGATCCCCCACCATTGCACAAGTTGGGACCTCCTAGGTAGGCTCTCCTTTGTCCTTTCTCCAGAGCAACGAACACACAAGCCAATATGATCCCGCCAGAGATAGAAGCAACAATCAATCAGTTTCTACAGCCCCTATGCATAAGAGCTTCTGAACAAAACCAATGTATAGACCAACCACTATCAGTCAACAACCGAAGTTTCCCAGCTCCTCTAAATTTTGACCAGATCAGTGCATGGTCGTTGTGAGATAACTACTTGTTCACACTCCTCTCAAGAGTATTCATCAACTACAGATGTTAAAGTCAGGTCTTAGTCTATGTTGATAACTACAGATGGAAGCAAGCACGTGCATTGCACCGGTTCGGATTTGCAGGCGTTTCGATTTGAACGGTCTCGCCCACATATGGGCTATGGCCTATGTTAACCAGATTGCCCGATCCCACTAGACAGTCACGAAGTGCGAAAATGTAATCGCCTGCCTAGTTCTTGCCAGAGCCAATTCGTACTTTCGTAGAAACAAATCAGGGGTATATTCGTCCACGAAGCAGCATCGAATTAAATTGCAAACTGGCCAGGCATTGAGGCATGCCATGATGCAAGACAATAAATCAGAAAAACGAGAAGAATCTGAACCACCAAAGATCATGCCTTTCTGGAACTGAGTCAAATGAATCGAGCAAACATGAAAGGAATCTAAATTTCATCGAAAGAAACGTAAGAAAATAGAACCGCCACAGCGAGGGAACCGAGTAGGGGGATCCCATAGCCCCTGCGTTCTTACATTCGACACAAGGACAGCCAATCGCAGTGGAAACTCGCAGAAACGAAGGCATAAAGTCAAACGAGACTGCACAAGAATTCAACGCGGCGCACGCGGCGGGACGCATACCAATGACCAACCGAACCAAGCAATGGGGGACGAGAGGCGGGCAAGCCAAGCAAGCTATGGAGGAAGGAGTAGTATGGCAGGATTCTCACCTTGGCTAGGAGCTGCTGCGGCTGGAGCTCGGGGTCAGCGAGCGACCTGGGGCGCGTGCTGCAGCTCCGGGGCAGCGGCGGGCCCTGGCTCTGGCGCTTGGCCGCGTACCGCACGGACGCGGACCGCTCGAACGCACCCAGGCCACCGGCGGCGCCCCTCTGCCCCAGCACAAGCGCCGCCGCGGCGGCTAGCGCCTCCTCGTCTATGGACAGAGAGGCCTTGGCGGAGTCCCTTCCGCCGCCGCCGCCACGGCCGCGGGAAGAGGTGGAGGAGCGCCGCTTCGCCTGCAGCGGCGGGGACCTGTTCCCCGACGGGCAGGGGTCGGAGAGGCAGGACATCAGCGAGCCCATCGGGCCGAGCCGGGTAGATTCGGCGCGGGGAAAATCCTTGGCTCTGCTGCTCCGGTGCTGCTGCCGCGATTCAGGGGAGCTTGACGAGGAGGGGAAAGAAGAGGAAGCAGGGGGCGGCAGGCAGCGGGCGCGGCAGAAATAGCAGGCAAAAGGATACGAAAATTTATACTTCTTCTGGTACCGCCACTTTTGCACATAAGGGCTCCTTGTTTAAGGAATTTTGTTTCAGGCTACGATAGCCTTTATTGATGCCTGAAAGTGTCGTGTTCAGGTTCAATCTATGGAAATTTGGTCGGGCGTCGTTTTTTTGACTTGTACCACGCAATTGACATTTGGAACCGTGAGTCATTATCCATCGCTCCTAGCCTCTCTGTCCCAAAATAAGTGTCCTTACCGGTACATATAACTCTTTTGATATATACATCTACTAACGGACACAGATACTGGTACAAAAAATGAAACACTTTGTCGGAGGAAGCCTTAACCCCTTGCACCATGGGGGAGAGAAAACGGGCTGCCGTCATATGCTTATGTATGCTCAGTGAATTATTCTTGTCTTCATGAGAAAACTAGAAAAAGTAAACAACACATTCATTTGTGCATGTAGCTCTTGATGAACATTCAAGTTATTCTTGATAGGAGAAGGTAGGAAGTTTGAAGCAAAATTTACTTGTACGCTTGCTTTCTGCCTATGTAGGGCCTTGTTCTACCTATGTAAGGCCTTGTTCATTCTAGTGGAGATTGAAGGGTGTTATTGAAGATTGAAGGAAATCAAATTCTATAAAGGTCAAAATCATCCTAACTCTTTCCAATCGTTTCGGATAGGAGATCAACCGAACAAGTTCTAAATTGGTAGTGTTTTCTGTATACATGGCCGGGAAGCAAGGTCGCATCCAAACCTATCAGATTGAACTGGCTTGTGTTTGAACATTAACGTTTACGTGGCGAGACGAGGCAGAGAAAAGCCACCTATACTCTTCCGTAGCGTCAATATGTGAGCGGCATGTTTGGTTGTTTGGTTAACACTTAACAGCAGCCAGTGACGGATGCAGGATGGGAACAAAGGGAGGGCTAAATAATAAAGATTTAGGGCTAGGGCTAGAGATTAATAATGATTTGAGGCTAAGTAACCATAGTCTAATAAAGAAATCAAGCTCACTAGCAGCCTGTAGCCCCCTCCCCCGCGTGGATCCGCCCCTGACAGCAGCAGTCATCAAATTTACTCCTTCCGTCGTCCTCACTTACTAAGAAATCAAACGAACTCAATTTTAACCACGTGTATACAAGAAAAAAATTGATACTACTGCTCCTAGCAAGCATTTTCTATTTTTCTTGGACCCGAAATTCCAAGCTGTGCTCTGGTCTGAAAAATGCACGTTGGCATCTTGATGAAAAGAAGAAAACGTGACTACTGCGCCAGCCGCCAGAGCATACACGTCCGTTGTCCAGCCCGATACGGACAGGGACAGGCGCTCTGCCCTGCCGCTATCGGCTCTGTCTCTCTCCCATGACCTGTCAAACTCTTGGCTGCCTCGAGTTGAGTGAATGCGTTAACGACTAACGAACGCGGTGCCCAGTGCCAGTGCAGGCGCAGATCCCAAATCCCATTCCCATGAGTTGGCTGCACGCGGCAGGCATGACAAGACGTCGTACCCGGGGTCACCGCTGTACGAGTACCGTCCGTCCTGCTTGTCCTGTCCTTGCTGCCATTGAAATGTGGCCGGAGGCGGAGCTAGCACGGTGCCCTCGCTGGCTGTCTTTGCCACAACGGGCAGATCCAGCCAAATCCATGCAGCTGAGGCTGAGCTGATCCGGTCCAACGGTTCTGAACTGAACAATCAGGAGTCAGCTGATTCCTGATTGATTGACTGACTGACTGACCCAGCACAGCAGAGGCAGCCAACTCCTGTTCCGGGAACGAACAAGAACAAAGACGCCGTCGGCCGTGGCCATTCCTGGCGCAGGCAGGAACGCGTCAAATGGCTGGCGCACAGACCGACAGGACGCGCGCGCGAGTCATGGGGATGCTTCCCTTCCCTGTCACAACACACAAGGGAATACTAGTAAAGCCAAAAATTGACCAGGCGGTTGTTGAGTGAGTCCAATCGAAGCTGAAGCCTGAAGGCAAACCATATCCATATCAGAGTCAACCAAAAACCCATGCCGTGCCGAGCTAGCAACTATACATATCTTGAGCAAACAAAACCCATATTTTTTCTTCTCTCGATCAGCATAGTTGATTTGACTCCACGGGTTCACAGCAGAGAACGAGTGAACAACGTGCTTGGTTTGACCAGGCTCATCCCAACCGCAACAAACATGCATCATGCATGGACATGACTCGTGCTTCATTGAGTTCATAAACAAAGTCTGCTGGAATGGGAGGTATATCTGCAAACTGATTGGGACATATCCGGTGTTTGTTGGCAGTCGTGGCGATACGGATCACGACACAACTACTTTCATATATCTTTTCTTCAAAAAAAATTGTAATACTAGATCACGGGCAGTACCCCACCGTTCAAGGTACAATTCTAGATATAATGCTATGTCACACCATCTTTAATTTACTCACTTTTGTTGAAAAAAAATGAAGCTTATTTCTTACTCCATCCGTTTCAAATTACAAGTCGTTTTGACTTTTTTTTTGTACTTTTATTTTGCTATGTATCTAGATAAATTATTATATCTCGATGCATAGCAAAATACATGCATAAAAAATCAAGACGACTTATAATTTATAACGGAAGGAGTAACTTAAAAATCAGAAATCTTTGACAGTCCAACTACCAAAATCGTTCAAATGCAGCCGTCTAGCCGTTTTGAAGGACTTACACGAACGGCATGTGGGAGTTGGGCCCACATAGCAGCATGTTTATTTTCTCTTTCCTGTCTCTTCCTTTTTCTATGTTGTCTTCCTTCTCCACGGACCGCATCGGCGCAGGGGGCAGACGACACCATCGGCGGTCCAGAGCACGGTGGGAAAATTCTTAGATTGTGTGTGACTAAAAATAGCAGGCAAAAATGAAGTATACCAACACATCTTAAGCAAAATCTTATTGCCTCCATCCTGAAAATAATATAATTCTAGTTCTGTCATTAGTTAAATATATCTAAACTTTGAGTAGGCTTATAGATAACTGTATCGATACGTATATGACATCAAATAGGTACACTATCAATATATATTTTGTTATGGATATACTAAAATATATTCTATTATAAATATATTGATGTTTGTTTAATATCATAAATATTGATTTTTAGTATAAATATAGTCGAACCCAAGCTAACCTTGACTTTGAATTTTGCTAGAGTTGTAACGGACGCGGTATTCTTTATGACGACCAAATGAACACCTATGCGTCGGATCAGTGTGGATGTCCTGCCAGCCCATGCCCTCGCGCCCATTGAATATTGCCATTGCCGTCTATGGGATGCACGGCGATACGGCTCACGCGGCCACCGGCTGCCTATTTGCTTCCTCTTCGGTTGTTGGGATCCTGATTACGGGAAGGATCACATCACATCTATAAACTACTAGTGCAAAAGCTCGCCCAACTCCCATCCCATCCGGGGCTCCACCTCCTCCAGTCCTCCAGCGATAGCTAGCCTTGCGTGGTCGCACGCACGCACGCACTTCGCCAACGCTTGACAGGTGTCGAGGTGGTCTTGTCAAATGCCTTTGGCGGCTTGGCGCCATGCCGCGCACCAACCGCGCGGAACACATGGTTGACGCCGATCGCCGCCGTCGTGCTTCAATTCCGTCGTGGATTCCGATCATCATCAGTAGCTGCGCGGCTCGTCGCGTTTCGGATCAACGGCTGTGGAAAATGAAAACACAGGGAGTGGCGTGGTGGTGCAGTAAGTCAGTAACTTAACACGTTTCAGTTTCAGTCTTTCAGATATGCGTGTGGGAAATTCAACTACGGCAGGGCACCCTCCATGTGTGAAGTGGTTTCCTGTCATCGTCACGGGTTCTCCTTCAGCCGGCCTGCTGTCTTTTTTCTGAGCTGAACTCGGTGGACAAGCTTCTAATAAAAGATGAAAAGCATTAACCTTAGCTTCTGAAGATATGTATTTTTACCCTTTCTGATGAACAACACACAGGAAAGGTTAGGTAAGGGCACCGAATTGGGATCGTTGGTTTCTCATTCTCCAACTAAAAATAAAAGACTGTTGGGCTGTTAGCTACAAGTGCTCAACATGATTAGTTCGCACGTATTAGATAGCACAAATGGGGCACAAATGGGCAGTTCTTTTAATAAGATTTTGAGTTTTCTGGCCCCCAGATGAAGACATGTGGTAAGGATATATGATTGTCACTTGTCAGTCATGGGCTTATTGTGCTTTCCAAACTGCATGTCAGCAGTGCAAACTTAATTGGGTGGTCCATTTGTCCAAGCACTAAGCAACCATAATAGTCCATACACGTGATTGGCACCTATCAACAAAGCTTCAGCAGAGAACGCCAAGAAAGATACAACTTATTAAGGCCTTCAGAACTCACCAATCCAACCCAAAGAACATATAAAACTTTCTTACAAGTTGCAATTTTACTAGAATCACCACGGATATTCTCTAAAAAGATTCTCTCTTCTGAGCACTAACTACTATTCCCTGCACAGTAAAAATGTTGAATAAAACGACTTTTGCTACTAACCCGGCCAATCACAGTTACCAACATGCACATCCTCTCTTTCTCTTGTCAACTTTGTTGACAAGCAGCACACAAAAATAGGAAGACTAAAGGTGGTTTTTTATCTGATTTTGAGACAGATCAATTCACATCTGATCTCCAACAGCTTGCTCACTCACATGTTACCCACCAAAAGCTGAACTGGAAGTTTCTTCAGGGCCATCCTTTTGGAATGTGAGGGGGAAAAAAAGCCCCCAGATCAGGCAGGGATGAGGAGCATCATTGTTCACTTCGATCCCATGGCATCAGATCAGAGCCACCCACAAATATCATGAATCACATGAGACTCCGTGTACGGTTTATATCTTTCCCTGCCCTTTTTTAGCTTCATCACAAAAGAAGCAGGGATACGGCCCCTCATAACTAATCATAGAACAGCATCATCTGAACACCGTGAGGGTGCTTCGACTGCGAGTCATCATTTCCTCATGAACTTCTGGAGTGCAGACTACGGCTCCAAGAGATTCTGCTGCCTCAAGCCTGCAAGCAAATACTACTTAGCATATCATATAATTGGTATGGGTGGTGTGTTGATCCTGTACGTCGGCCTTGTTAGACAAGATCTGCTGCTCCCCATTCTCTTCTTGGTTGGAGATTAGTCGGCTCGGCCGACCACTCCCTATTAGGAGTTGAGGACTGATCGGCTCTGCCGACCAGTTTCTGTAGCTATAGCAGTATTGCAATAGGCCACCTCTAGTACATTAGTTGGTAGCTATTACATCAACCATGTTTTGGTAGTGGGCTGAGTTAAGCTTTGTACTGCTAGGAGTAGTTGGTATACGCTGTACCTTAGGAGTAGGTAGTTGGTGTACCCTGTACCTTAGGAGTAGGTAGTTGGTGTACTCTTGTACTCAGGAGTAGGTAGTTGGCTAACAACTATGTACCCGGTAGAGGTACAGCTAGAGTTGTATATATTCCATCCAAAGAGCAATGGAATACTTAGTTCAGTTGCCACAAACCAAAGGGCAGGACTTCGGCTAACACTGGTGCTTGTGCTGAGTGTGTGTGTGCGCTGTTCTCAATCTCTTCTTCTACCTCTAGCCATAGTGAGTGAGTGTGTGTGCTGGTAAGCTAGTTGCTTACCTGTGCAGGGTAGCGAGAGATCAACAAGTGGTATCAGAGCCGTACAAGCGCCGTCACCGGACTAACCGCTGGCGATGGCGGACGGTTTGGAGATGGACGACAACAACGGCGCTGTTGTGGCTGCCCAACCACGATAGGAGGTCGTTGTGCGCACGGTGCGGGAAGGTCAGCAGTATCAGTTGGCCGACGCTGACTCGCACCAACTATGGCGAATGAGTGGTGACCATGAAGGTTAAGCTCAGAGCCCGACGGCTCTGGAATGCCATTGACAAGGGCACCGACAACGAAGAAGACGACATGTCAGCGTTCGAAGCCATCCTCGCTGCTGTGCCAGCGGAGTACAGGGAGCCGTTGGGGGCGAAGAGCTCTGCTAAGGAGGCGTGGGAGGCCATTGCGACGATGCGCATTGGTTTCGACCGTGCAAAGAAGGCGACGGCCTAGCTGCTGAAGCAGGAGTACGTCAACCTCAAGTTCAAGTATGGTGAATCGGTGGAGGACTTCTCCCTCCGCCTACAGATGCTCATCAGCAAGCTGAGGAGCCACGGCATCACCATTGACGAAGAAGAGGTAGTCTCCAAGTACCTCCACTCCGTGTCGACGAAGTACATCTAGATTGCTCTCTCCATAGAGACGATGCTGGATTTATCCACCCTCACTATTGAGGATGTGACAGGTCGTCTGCGGGCGGTGGACGAGCGCATGGAGCGGGCCACATCAACGACGGACAGCGGCAAGCTGCTGCTGATAGAAGAGAAGTGGGCTACCTAGATGAAAGGAGAAGAAGTCCGGGGAAGCCTCCTCCAGCCACGGTGGCGATGGCAAGCACCGCGACAAGGCTTCTTCTTCTTTGAAGAAGAAGAAGGTCGATCCCAACGCCTGCCGGCGCTGCGGGAAGACGGGCCATTGGACAAAGAAGTGCCCAAATCGCAAGCAAGAGAAGAAGGCTGAGACACATCTGGCGTAGGCTGATGATGATGATGAGGCCACTCTCCTGATGGCGACGTTCTGTATACTGCACGACGTTGAGGCCAAGGAGAAGGGAGAAGGGGATGGCGGTGGAAGGGCCTAGGAAGGCTCTGAAGGCTGTCAACCTCGACGAACCGCGCGCCCAAGTCCACCTCGGACGTGTGGGCGATGAGCAGGAACAGCGGTGGTACCAGGAGTCCGGCGCCAGCAACCACATGACGAGCTCCAAGGCAGCCTTCTCCGAGCTCGACGACGACGTGACCGGCACGGTGAAGTTCGGTGACGGCTCAAGGGTGGTGATCCGAGGGCGCAGCACCATCATCTTCAGGTGCCAGAACGACAAGCACCGCGCACTAACGGATGTATATTACATCCCGCAGTTGCGTTCAAGCATCATCAGCATTGGCCAGCTGGATGTGCGTGGCAGCGAGGTACTGATCAAGGATGGCGTCCTCAGGATCATAGATCAGGAGCAGCGGCTTCTTGCCAAGGTGAATAGGTCCTGGAATCGGCTGTACCTGCTCGACCTCAAGGTGGAGCATCCCATCTGCTTAGCTGCATGGTGCATGGAGGAGCCGTGGCTGTGGCATGCCTGGTATGGACATCTCAGCTTCGACGCTCTTGGTCGGCTGGAGAAGATGGTGACTGGGCTGCCTCACATCGAGCACGTAGATGAGCTGTGTGACAGCTGCCTGGCCGGGAAGTAAAGAAGGCTACCGTTCCCGAAGATGGCAAAGTACCGCGCGGCAGAGACCCTCGAGCTGGTCCATGGTGACCTCTACGGGCCGATCACGCCGGCGACGCCCGGCGGGCGCAAGTACTTCATGTTGCTGGTAGATGACTACAGTCGATATATGTGGCTGCAGCTTCTGACCAGCAAGACTGAGGTGGCGGAAGCGGTCAAGAAGTTGAAGGCGCGCGTAGAGGCAGAGACCGAGGTGGAATTCGCTGCATACTGCGCGGATCAGGGCATGGTGCGACACCACACCGCGCCGTACTCACCACAACAGAATGGCGTGGTGGAGCGGTGGCACTAGACGGTGGTCGGCATGGCTCGATCCATGATGAAGGCTAAGAAGATGCCGGCGGAGTTCTGGGGAGAGGCAGGTGACCACGACGGTGTTTATCCTCAACCACGCGCCCACCAAGGCCCTAAAGGGCAAGACGTCGTTCGAGGCTTAGCATGGACGCAAGCCGAATGTGTCCTTCCTCAGGACATTTGGCTGCAGTCGGCCATGTGAAGAACACCAAGCCTCACCTCGGCAAGCTGGAAGACAGGAGCACGCCGATGGTGTTCCTAGGCTACGAGGAGGACAGCAAGGCCTATCGGCTTTATGATCCCAAGAGAGGCATGGTGGTGATCTCTAGGGATGTGGTGTTCGATGAGAAGGCGGCCTAGGACTGGGACATTCCGAGCACGGGGGAAGCTGGCGGCTTCACCAGCACTTTCGTCGTCGAGCGCATGGTCATCCACGGTGGTGGAGACGCTGGAGAGGAGATGCTGACCACTCTAGCAATAGAGCCGAGCACTGCAGAGGGGGTGCCGAGCACTTCAGCAGCAGTGCAGAGCGGTCCAGCAGTAGAGTCGACCACTCCAGGAGTGGTGCCGACCGCTCCAGCAGTGGATCCGACCACTCCGGCAATGGTGCCGAGCGGTCCAGCAGCGATGCTGACCACTTCGGCAGTGGTGCCGAGCGGTCCAACTAGCGATGCCAACCACTCCAGGCAGAACAGGGAATCCAGGGACCATCGATCGAGTTCACCTCCCCTCCGAGCGACATCAGCGAGTTCGTAGATGCCTTCCACAATGGCGAGGAGGTTCCGTTCCGCAGTCTGGACAACATCGTCAGTAATGCAGGGGCCACAGAACTGGTGAGTCGGCTACTCGATGATCTAGAGCTCCTTGTTAGTGCCGAGGAGCCACCAACGTTCAGCAATGGCTGGAATGCGATGCCAATTGGCGACGGGCAATGTTGGAAGAGATGAAGGCCATCGAGGACAATGGCACATGGGAGCTGGTAGACCCACCGGTGGGCTGCAGGCCGATCGGCTTGAAGTGGGTCTACAAGGTGAAGCGGGACGAGTGCGGCGCCATTGTCAAGTACAAGGCTTGGCTCATCGCCCACGGCTTCATGCAGCGTGAGGGCATCGACTTCGAGGAAGTCTTTGCTCCGGTGGCGCGAATGGAGACCGTTCGCTTGCTGTTGGCCATGGCAGCAGCGAAGGATTGGCGTGTCTACTACCTCAACGTCAAGTCTGCGTTCCTCAACGGTGAGCTCGCGGAGACGGTCTTCGTCAAGCAAGCTCTGGGCTTCGCCGTCAAGGGCGCTGAGCACATGGTACTCAAGCTGCGCAAGGCGCTCTACGGGCTATGGCAGGCCCCTCGTGCGTGGAACGCCAAGCTCGACGCCACCTTGGGCGTGCTTGGGTTCACTCGCTGCGCTACATAGCACGCACTCTACACGCGACAACGGGGGAAGAAGGAGCTCGTCGTCGACGTGTACGTCGATGAATTAATCGTCACCGGAGCGCGAGCAGAGGACATCGATGGTTTCAAGCGTGAGATAGCGGCTCATTTCAAGATGAGCGATCTCAGCATCGAGGTGAGGCAGGGGAAGTAGAGCATCTCCCTAGGTCAGCGCGCCTATGTGGAGAAGCTGCTGGAGCACGGCGGCATGGCGGAGTGCAAGCCCTGCACGACTCCGATGGAGGAGCGGCTGAAGCTGAGCAAGCACAGCACTGCTGCAAAGGTGGACGTGACGCGCTACCGGAGTATCGTCGACAGGCTGCGCTACCTTACTCATACCTGACCGGACATTGCGTTCGCGGTTGGGTACATTAGCCATTTCATGGAGGACCCACGCAAAGATCACTGGTCGGTAGTGAAAAGGTTGTTGCGCTACGTCAAGGGGACGCTCGATCAAGCGATCATCTTCCCCAAGAGTGGTGGCAAGGGAGGGTTGCGGCTCACGGTGTTCAGAGAGGCACCCCCAAGGCAAAGGAAGGTGAGCTGGAGCTCACTGTTTTCAGCGATGCGGACATGACGGGCGACATTGATGGACGACGGAGCACCTCCGGCGTGCTCGTCTTCTTTGGAGCGGCCCCCATTGCTTGACAGTCGCTGAAGCAAAAGATCGTGGCACTATCGACGTGTGAGGCGGAGTACGTCGCAGCGGCCACGGCGGTGTGCCAGGCTGTCTGGCTACGCCGGCTGCTGGGTGAGCTGACCGGCGAGGAAGCTCACCCGCCAGCTCTGATGGTGGACAACCAGCCCATCATCGCCCTCGCCAAGAACCCTGTCCTCCACGACCGGAGCAAGCACATCGACATCAAGTTCCACTTCCACCGGGACTGCATCGATGGAGGGCAGATCGTCATCGAGTTTGTCGAGACCGGCAGACAGCTCGCTGACATCCTCACCAAGTCACTTGGACGCTTGCGGTTCATGGAGCTGAGGAAGATGATTGGCATGGATGAGGTCAAGGCATCGGGCTAGCAGCAGGATTAGGAGAAGAATTATTAGACATAATCTGCTGCTCCCCATTCTCTGAGGTATAAGCTTACTGGAACTTGACTATAAGGTAGTAGGATTAGGCCTGTGAGATAGTAGTAGCACAGATAAAAGTCAAGTAAGATTACTGGAACTTGACTATAAGGTATAAGCTCAACTGTCTGAAGAATTCCTTGTCTTTGCTGTCCTAGCTAGGGAGCATTGTTTCCAGTGGCTCGTCAGAAAGATGTGTGATCATATAGCACATGCATATGCCATTACATGTTCAAAGTTGAAGCAGGAGCGTGAGTCACCTAGCCTGTCTGAAACTGACTGAAAGCAATGGTTGATCGATTCTTGCCATAAAGAAGAACCTTAAGGGCTTAAGATATGCTAGTTATACTTAAAGCACATAAGCATTCCAGGACAGGCGTTGGGACCAGCAGGGGTTAGTTCATCACCGACTGAAGTGAAGTCTGCAGCAGACGGATCCACACCTGCAACTGCGAGCGACGTGAGTTGGTGTACGTTTCTGTGCACACAGGCATCTGGTTCTTCATCAAACTGAAAGCAACAGACTGAAGATCATGTGGTGGTTGAACTGCTAACCAGCGGTATAGACCTGTGCATGCATGCATGCAAATACAGAAATACCTATACCTGCTGAAGCTTCTAGCTGTCCTTGCATTCTTCAGAGCAAAGAGTGAAGATAGAGACGAGCAGCTGAGTCGATCAGGCTAAAAAACCTACAGACGTGCATCTACTTCACATGATCCCCAACAAATAAAACAAGTACGACCTCAAGGTCCCCAGCCACCTGAACGAGCAGTTGTGGTCCAGGAATGCGTGTGTGCAACGCTTGGATGAACTGCATCTGCAAGCGTGCGTGCAGCATCCATACAATCATGTGCGCAGAAAGGCATCGATAGATCAATCGATCAGGAGACTTTTGCACTGTAAAATGCTTCTGGTTGCCGACGATTCGCATCAAGTTCTTTTAGGGCAGAAATCGCACACATGTGACAAGTGGGTCGTTGGGGGGCAGCAGCTGAGTTGAGTCCCATCTACCAACAGGCTCATTCAGGTTGGTTTAGTTCCTTTCCCTAAAGTTTACTTCCTATCACATCGGATGTCTGGACACATACATAGAGTATTAAATATAGACTAAAAATAACTAATTGCACAGATTGTGACTAATTTGCGAGATGAATTTTTTAAGCCTAATTATTATATTATTTGACAATGTGGTGCTACAGTAAACATTAGGCTTAATAAATTCGTCTCGCAGATTATTGAGGACTTTTGTAATTTATTTTATTATTACTATTCGAACACTCCTATGTGACACCCAACGTGACATACCTAAACTTTACTCTCCGGATTCAAACACCACCTCATTTAAAAGTTTAAGCTCTGCTAAAAAAAATTAAAAGTTTAAGCTACTGAAGAACGGTGAGCAGTAACTCCAAAGTCCAAACTCACTATAATTCGAAAAGTTGGTATACAGAGTCAGTCCACAGTAAAGGTTTATCTTTTTTTTAAAAAAAAAACTACACGATACAGCCACATAGACGCTCATAATCACACACGCAAATTCTACTTCTACGAGCATTTTGGACAAACGGGTTTGTAGCCTAGTTGATCATATGAGCCTTAGTACTATCTCAAGTCCTAGGTTAGACTCCTAGTGAAAACAAATTTAAACAAGCCTACGTTAAAAAAAACATCCTCTTATCAACTGTGTTTATGAAATATAGGTGTAACCACCTGAGCTCCTTTCAGTGTGATACACATGCGTAAGTCTGTGTCTTGGGCATTCGTTGGCACATCCACGACAACCAACTTTCAGCGTATTTCTTGGCTTGCATGCGAGAAGTTTCTTCTTAATACAATACTGCAGAGGCGGTCTTTCTCCTACCTGTTGAGTAAAGAACCAAAACAGCTGAAACGGGGAAAAAAGTTTGCATTGTAATTCGACCTAAAGTAAGTACTCCTTGTCAAAAAAAAAAAAAATCCTAGCACAATGCCCTGGCGACGGAGACATGGACACGTCATTTCGTCCTTGCTGTGTATGGATTCAGAGGCTAAAGTTTAGTTGGAGAACTAAACATGAGTTAATTATAAAACTAATTGCATGTGAGTAGACTAAATTAGCGAGATGAATCTATTAAGCCTAAATAATCCATAAGTAGCAAATGTTACTGTAGCATTAAATTTTCGAATCATGGACTAATTAGACTTAATAGATTCATCTCGCAGATTAGCCTTAATCTACGTAATTAGTTTTGTAATTAACCTATATTTAATACTCCTAATTGGTATAAAAGATTTAACGTGACACGGTTGATAATTAGAGGAGACGTGGTGCTAAGGTTGCAGGGTTCGGGTCTTTGTGATTTAAAGCCGGATCGGTGTATCGCTCTCCACCAAACCGATAGTTATCTTGAACCTGACAGAAGATCGAGATCCTCTGTCCCCATAAAGTGGTAATTAGAACTTCAGGTATACCGTCAAGTTCGCATCTTACCCTTCGTTCGAGTGTTTTCACCTTCGTCTCATAGTCCACCACTATATTTGTTTCTTGTCCTAAAACCATCCATGCCGTAGCCATTGCATGATTCAGTTTCAGAGTCTACCGTGTTGAGTTTGTGTCCTAGATCATGGTCTTGTTGTTGATTTAGATTACGTTGTTTTCTAGTTTGTGTTGATCCCTCCACCCACCGCTATGCCGTATCACCAATTATTTGCATCTTGTGTTCAATAAAACCTTAATTCGGACTGCCTTTCAGAAAACAATCACAATTTTCGCATCCGAACTCGAAACAGGGTGAATTGTATATCTACGGAGAATGCCAGAAAATTTTAGATCAGTTTCATCCCAGCATCGTTGGGTTCGTAAAAATTAGATTTTTGAAATTCGATCAGGAAAATTGAGTTTCTGGGCCCACAAATTTTGGCATGCTTTTCAGAGCACAATCCTGATTTTCTATAGGCCACATCTTTTATCCAATTGAGCTCAATTTTTTTTGGTTTATTCTTGTGTGCTCCTTGCTGATTAAAAAATATCAAAAGTGCAAAATAAAAAAAAGTTTGGACCAAGAAAGAAAAGAAAAAAAGTAAAAGAAAAGAGAAGAGAAAAGAGAAAAGGAGCACATAAGGAACACCCAATAGCTCTATTGTTTGCGCTGCCTTTTGCCTTGTCCATATTTACGTTGTTATCTTTCATACTTATTTCACTCCCTTGTTTGTCACAACTACTTTCAGGAACACGTATAGGCTAGAAATTAGGACAAGTGCTCTAGACATTTATTCAGTATTGCTATCTAGTTACTGATTTGTGTGCCATATATAAATTATTTCTCTTTTTGTGCCTCCCAAGCTTCGCATATACTTTAGATCAGTATCGAAAAAGACCTTGCAATCTTGGTGACACGCCCTCATAGGTATCACAAACCAGCCACCGGTTGTACCGTTTACTGTCTTGCTTTGGTAAGAACACTTGTAAAAGCTTGGTAAGACGTGTGAGAGTGTGATTTCATTGACCCATAAATAGTTGATAGGGCTTTTATTTTGATTTCTAACAATATCGAACAACGAGTTTCTGTTTAAAAGTGAATTGCAGGGCATCATGGACCAGAAGTTTACAAGGATGAACCAAATGAAGAACAATCAACCATCACATACAGACTATAATCATCAAGTTATGAGAGGTAAATTGACCATACCATCCTATTCTGGACTTTATGATGGAGAAAAATATTTTGATTGGGAGATGGCTTAGAACGAGAGTTTAATTCACACATAGTTCCTGAGATACATAGAGTTAAACACGCCACTAGTAAATTCAAAGATCTTGCTCAATTCTGGTGGCGAGAACTAGACAATTTGCAACAACAACCTCAATCATGGGATAGACTTAAAGAAGCAATGCGTGATCGTTTTATTCCTGTTTCATATAAACAAGATTTACGTAAGAAATTACAGCGCTTAGAGCAGGGAGATATGTCTGTTCGAGAATATTTTGCAGAGCTTCAAAGGGTCATGATTCGTTGTGGGATAGAGGAGGATCTAGAAGATAAAGTGTGTCGTTTATATGGTGGTTTGAGACGTGAAATTTAGGATATTGTTTATTATAAAGATTTTAATACTACCAACCGGTTGTTTCAGCTTGCTATGCTTGCAGAAAAAGAATTATAGGGATGTCAGCAAACGAACCAGACCAACATTGGCGACAACCTCAACCAGATTTTAGCAAGGGTGGAGCAAGCATTTGCGAAGGTCAAGACAGCGATAAGAAAGCGAGTGGTTGCTTCCGCCCCTCCAACAGCATCTTCACCACCACCACCACCTCCCACACACACTTTGGAGTCCGATAAAACTTTAAACCATGATGAAATTATACAAACTAATGGAGATAGAGCTGCCAATGGAAAGAAAGAATTCGATGTTAAATCTAAAATAAGCAAGTATCCGAATTGAAAGGTTCTTTTATGCTTGCTACAAAATCTGATATTGTTGAAATTAGTGATGATGTGCTGAATTTGTCCCACCACTCATGCTATAATAGAGCAACATTTAGTGGACACTCAATCCGATTGCCTTTGTCACAAAACAATTGTTCTAATAATGCTAGTGATAAAGAAGAGTTGTGTGACAATGCTTTTATTATACCTATGCCACAACTAGTGATGAGCCTAATGCTTTTGTTCTGAAACCAAATACTTGTGTTGAAAATAAACATTTGCTTCCAATTGCCGCTGAAAAAGATGAGTTAAAATTATTGTCATCTTTAAATACTTTGGATTACATTGAGTTTGATACTCCGTGTGCTTTGAGTAGTTTGGAAGAGAAAATTAAATGTGCTAAATTGACATGGTTATCTAGATGTACATATCACTTTATTGACAAATATAATTGCAAAAGAGAGTATATGGTGCATCGTGTCTAAATTTGTTCAAATATAAAATCTCCTTATATTGTGCAAAAGTATGATCAACCGAAGGATTGCAATTGCTATAATCTTATCATGTCGAGTTCCTCTAGTTTTGTTATAAAGAAACATGTTAAATTTTAAGAAGGAGAGCAATATTGGCTACTACCAATAACCTGTCATCCAACTAAATTCAAACCGAGGACGGTTTGCTAACAAGAAGAGGAGGATGATGAGGACATGACACCTTCGGATATGACCATTGATTATAAGGTGATCTCATTTCTATATTTGCATAGTGATTTTTGGTACAATTCACTTGGTTCCATATGTACATGTCATTATTTGCTTGTAGGTGTCTCAAAGTGTAAGTTCGTCAAAGTTGAGCTTTCAGTTCATAGGTGGACCGACAATGCTTCATTGGGAAGGTCATAACTCCTCCATCCGGAGTGCGATTGCGGTCAATGAGCACTTGATGGAAAGCTTGTTTGATAAGCTTTCAAATAGATCTAGTTCCATATCAATATCATGTCAGCAAGGCCACCAAAACATCAAGACATCGAGTGCTTAATCATTCATCTGCAATTGTCATTTTAATTGAGTTGCGTTTTATCTTGTTCTTGCTTGTATTCTTTGATTCGCAGCAGGGATTAGCCTTCTTGACGAGGTCAACCGGATTGTGACATGGTTGATAACCAGAGGAGACGTGGTGATAAGGTTGTAAGGTTTGGGTCTTTGTGATCGGAAGTCGAATCGATGTGTCGCTCTCCACCAAATCGATAGTTATCTTGAATCTGACAGAAGATCGGGATCCCCCATCCCCATAGAGTGAGGAAAGGCCGGTTCCGGCCAGACGACAGTCGAGGATGGTGGCACGGCCTGGTAGCAGCTAGCTGTGCCTGTGCATGGCTTGGGCTCGGCCAACTGAGGCCCCTCTCCTGACAGCTTGGCCACATATGGAAGGAGCCGCCGATCTCGGCGAGGTCAGAGAGGATGCCCGCGAGGAGCGATGGAGACGTCGGCGCGGCAGCGGGGACGGGGAGCGGCGCGTGCGTCGGTGGCCCGTCGAGGTGGGCGACGGGGAGTCAGTGTGGTCCGGGTTGAGGAGCGGGTGCAGGAAGCAGCACACATGATCTCATGTGAGGAGGCAGCGTCTGTGTTTCCGTCTGGAGGAAGGAGAAAAGGAGCTAACGTTCGGACCCGCATGTAAGAGAGGGAGAGAATAAGTGGGATGGTCGGTTGGACCGCTAGCCATTTGGCCTAGGCTGAAGGAGCGAGCGTGGAGCGACCGTCGGGACGGATGAACGTCCGCTTCGTAGCATTACGACTATCAGCGAAAAAAACTTTCTGAAAACAAATCGATGTATGTCAGTATGTGCACTCCAGCTATTCGTTTCAAAAAGCTCATACAAAATGTTTCTGCATTGCTTCTCGTTCAGGTGGCAGCTGATTGATCATGTGGGCTGTGCCTGCGGATTCAGAACTCTGCATTCAGATAAATCTCGGCCCAGTATTAAGATGAGTGCGAGTTCGCTTTGGCCCCCACTAGTCTTCCCCATCTTCCTCGTTTTCGTCGTTCCATTCCAATTCCAGGTTAAGAACATTCAGAAAGCTTGCTTGCTTCAGAACCCCGGGGTAACATCAGGTTCTTTTAGAAATTCTGTTTAATTAAGACCGCAATAAAAATGTAAAAATTGAGAACTAGTGATAAGATCCATCATGTTAGTACAACACAATCGTAAATCTCGCATATCCCTGTGGATGGGCCGAGATTCTAAACCATCTCCAGGCCCGTTTGTTTGGTCTTTGATCCGGCCCGTATGGCAATTCTTTCAACTCAAACAAGCTTTTCGAGGCCTCAGTCCATTAATCCCTTGGCCCAGATAAGTTACCATCAGTCTCCAACTTGTTCTTCACTCTCCATCAGCTCAGGTCGTCTCTCAATCTCAGATCCAGTCTTCTGAGAATAGATAGATTGCAGACTCAAAAAAGAATAGATAGATTGCAGTTGCAGAGAACAGGAACATTCAGAGCCTCTGCGTGCTTCACTGTACCTTACTAGCACACATGCATTGCCCCTGTCCTGAGAAGTCATTGCTCAGTGAATTCCCAATCTGCATACTGCTGTACAATAATGCACATGCTTAGCTAGTAAGCTTAACCAACGACATGATTTGTCAATCCAAGGTACAAGGCAGCAAGGCACACATGCACGGCTGCCGTAGCTACATGCTAGGCATGTGCTCCCTTGCTGCCAACTGCCGAGTACGGTCAATGCAAACAGTGTCAAGAAAGCAGACTATTGCAGCTAGTTATATATTGGTTCGTGGTTCGTTAGTTTATGCCAGATCTCAACTGCGATCTGAATCTATCTTACTAGCGAGATTGGTCTACCTATATAGACTACCGTACATAGAGCATCTCCGAAGAGACTCTTCATATTCTTCCTAAATGCTAGAAATAGAGATTTTTGTGAAAAACTACCCTCCAACAGCTTCTCTAAGTGGTTATCCAAATATAATCATCTTTTTTCAGATTTTTCGCTAGCAAAAAATAAAAGACGAGAATGACTCTCTAGAATGCGCATGAGATATAGAAAAACTGTTGGAGAGTGAAAAGATATAGAAAGCGATTTTTATGTAAATGGTTCTCTAAATGATGATTTAGAGAATGAGATCTAGAAATGCTCTTAGAGATGCTCTTATATTCAACCTCTTTTAGGCCCCATTTGAAACAAAGGATTTTTTTTATGTTTTTCTATGAACTTCCTATATGATTCATGTGAAATTCTCGTGTTTTAAGGGTCCCTTAGCGGTTATGCATATACAAAATATTTATTTAATTATTAATAGCTTTGTGAAAATAATTATGGTGTTTTCCTCAAACAAATAATAATTATGGTGTATATATAGACGCCTTTGAATTGAAGAGAAAAAAATGTAGAGATCTAGAGGTGCTTGTCAACCACGTACATACGCGGTGAACAAGAAAGCTTGGACCATGCATGTATGCTGGAGTCTCAGGCTAGCTAACCGTGTAGTTGCATGTGACTGGCACGTTATCATCGTCTCAGCTTGTGCGCGTGTTTTACCTCAATTTGCATTAAAAAAAAAGTTGAAACCTTTCTCAAGAAGTACAATAGTAGATCGCAAGAAGGATCCGGGTGATCTCTTTGAAACCGGTCAACCCGAAAGAGTCGTACAGCAAATCTTCAACGGTCCAACATGGCTTTCACTATTGCCCATCGTTTTAACTAATCCACATGCCTCCAATTCGTATGGTTCTTGTCACGTTGCCTTCTAATTACTACACCGATCCCTTTGTTCCAAGTTTTTGAGTTTGTCATAACTCCTAGTTTAGACTTATCTATTTCTGATCGAATTTATAGAAAAAATGACCAACATATAAAACATCAATTTAATTTTATTAAATTATTCATGAAATAGGTTTTTACTGTATTTATTTGGACTTGTAGATATTCATTTTTAGGTTTAAATTACTTACCCCATATAGGAAAGTTGTCTAGATGACCCTCTAAAGTAATTTTGTTTTCTATCAGCCTACCGTTTGAACTTCAAAGACAACTTATAAGTGGACAAAATAAATGACAAATCTTGTTAATGGGTAAATTGGACTAATTTAATACAAAATTAGTTTAGGGGTTTATCCGAACAAAGCTCTTTGTGTAAGGGGGAGTTTTTCTTCTCCAAAAATCTGGTCAAAGTAACAGTAATTTGACTTACAACAAAGTTAAAGTAAACTATAGTTAGAAACCAAGGGAGTACCACCAATATCATTCCTCCAACTAAGCAAACTTCCGGTCTTTCCAATCAATGAACTTGATCACCTTCACTCTCCTAGACAAGGCCACACAATATGGCCAAAATGCACATATAGATGTCCATGCAGCCCGCAGACTCACGGCACGACCTTGAAGCACGGTTTTTTGGCTTAGCCCAAGCACGACCCGGTCCGGTGGTGAGCAGGCTCGGGCTGGCCCAGCCCGATGCTTAGGGACGTGCTTGGGCCACTAGCTAGGCACGTCGGGTGGCTCGGCCCGCAAAAAAGATTCGGCCGGGTGTTAGGCCCGCTAGCAGCTTAATAGGTCGCATCTTTATTGCCCAACATGCTCCTTAATTAATAGGCCATAGATTTACTCGGCCATCAAAGGAGAAGGCCGAGAGACGAGACCGACGCGTACGTCCATTACCTCCCTCGCTCTGACGCCGCTTCCTGCGCTCGGCGGCGCCCCTCGTGGTCTCGCTCCCCAGTCCCCACCCGCTCCGGCGCTTCCCACTCATAGCTTGACCAAGTGTCGCGCCTCCTCCTCCTTCGATCCCTGCCTCCGCCTTCATGAGACTCGACAGTTGGCAGGTGCCGCGCCTCCCTCTCCACTAGATCCGACGACCCTGAGGCCCCTCCACCAGATCCGACGACCCTGAGGCCTGAGCGTCGGCGAGCACGTGGGAGCAGAGCGTGGAACGGTTCCCTCCTGCCTCGGCGAGCGCGTGGAGGTCACGCCTTGGTGCGGCCACTCCACGACAGCTCCCTCTCCGACTCTGTCTACGGCTACGGTCTCCTTCGAGGATCGACGCTACTGCGGCAGGTGGGCCCTGGGTTGGCCTGACAGGCTGGAGTGGCCGTGCTTCTCAGCCCGGCCCGGTCCAAAAAAACGGCCCACCAGACCGTGCTTGGGCTGTAAGTCAAGCACGATGCCCGCCTCGGCATGGCCCGGGTGGCATGACGTGCCGTGCCGGCCCGACCCCCATTGGACCGTGTCTGGCACGGCCCGGCCCGTTGGACATCTATAAATGCACATATTTTTTTCTTCCAATCAAGTTAATGATAGCAAATTGCTCTTCAAGCTAAAGACATGATATACACTCTCAATAAGCTGGAGTTGTTGAGGATCATACCTTGGAATGGTCGCCTTCCCAACATGAGATTGTCAACCTTGAGCTATCCTCCAACAACACCACTCTTCGTTCCTTGTAGTCATCAAGGTCCGTCAATACTTATCATCACAAGCCATGTGGTTGGAGTGCCCAGAGTGGATGATCCAGTCCTCCATGTAATTAACTATTGGATTGGTTGTTGATGCAAAAACCTTCCATGTGCTCCAATTCATCCTCTTCCATTGATGCATGAATTCACTTTTCCTCCTCGTTGGTGGCGGTTGGGATACATTCTCTTGAAAGCACCTCCTCGATAATTATCATTTTTGAACGAAACCTTCTTATCATAATTGAAGCATCTACCGTTTTTTCTTTTATTTCTTATATTTCCATCCATGGACTCCCCCTAATGAGTTTGTTTCTCTCCTTTGGATGGTACTTGGCAGGGGTGGATCCAAGATCAAGCTAAACACCCGGCTGAAATATACATGAAAGTGCTACAACTAGATTACTAGAGTCTATTCTTTCATTGTTTAGGTGATTTACCATTGATTTGCTTAGCCAGGCCTCGGGCTGCAGCACGGCTAGCCCGGGTCCTGTGTCTGCCACCGGTACTTGGCGCTTTGTCCACCTTACCTTGGCTTGAGAACCTACCTTGTCCATGAGGTGGACTCTTCTTCTTGCTAATGAAGGTCACCTCATCTTCTTTAATTTCTTTATAGTAAAGTTCTATATCTTTTTAGGCAGCATAATTAGCCAACAGTTCTCTTGAAAGATACATAATAAAACATTTTCTAAATTTGGGGGGGGGGGGGGGGGGGGTGGGGGGGGGGGGGGGCATGCTTCATTAAAAATTGCTCTGGGGATTCCAAATCCTTAGGCCACTTCTGGAGTTCATGTGTTTCAGTTGTGATCCAGTAGGTCCTCCCTAATTGTTGGCTTCACCACCCTTGTTTGGTGCACTCTTATTTAGTGTAGGAGGAGTCCGAGCCACAAGAAGTTGTGCCATATAGGCCCTCGATCAGTCTAAGGATGAGACAAAGTCCAATTGACGAAGAAATCTATGTTGCCCCAATAAATTGAGAGTTGTAGTCCGATTGAAAGACTCAATTGATATCTTGCGTATCGCACCCACCATAGATGGTACAGGTTGTGTATGTTCCATGTTAGGCGCATCTCTGCATCAACACGTGGTTGGCTCAATTCTTGCCAACTATGGCAGCTAGAGATCGAAGGCTTTGGCAAGGTTCGTCAGCTGCATTCTAAAAAAAAATCAGCATGACAAGGTTAGTCAGGTCTCGGGTGTGGCTAACTACAACTGCAGTTGCATGTGAGCGGCACGTTAGGAGTATCTCAGCTTGCCCGCGTTATTTACCTCATATACATAGTACTCGGTATTAAAAACTTTTGGGACCCTGCTTTAAGTACAACAGCTTGAAAGAATCATGTTGATCTTAACTTTGAAGTCGTCGTGGTCGGTAGCTTAATATATACTCTGAACTGAAAGCGTCACACACATGACCAACAGCATGTTCACTGGTTGATTTCTGGGCTGATAAGTCTGGCTGGTGCTAATTTATTGTGAGAGTAAAACACTGTATCATGGCTGATAAGCCCTGGCTGAAACCAACAAGCGAACATGCTGGAAATGTGCAACCAGCTAGCTTTCACTACTGCCCACCGTTTTAACTAAGGGTTAAATCCAATTTACACCCTTCAACTTGCAGCAAAGTTCGGATTTCAACCTCGAACTTCAAAACCGGACAACTTTGGCCCTCCAACTCTCGAAAAAGTTCAACTTTCAACCGTGGTTTTGCGGGTGAACAGTAACTTTTGATATTTTTAGGAGCGCCAAAATTTTATATTATTTTTTCGAGTATCTTAACGTCCTCAGATGAAAAAACTCAAAACTAAAAAGTTGTAGATCTCATCGAGGTCTACAATTTACATATAAAAATTATCTTCATCCCACATCGTATTGAAGGGTTTTCTATTTTTTAAAATTTGAGTCTCATAACACGATAAAATATGATGCTGAAATTTTATATTATTTTTTCGAGCATCTTACTGTCCTCAAATGAAAAAACTCAAAACTACAAAGTTGTAGATCTCATCTACAATTTACATATAAAAATTATCTTCATCCGACATCGTATTGAAGGGTTTTTTATTTTTTGAAATTTGAGTCTCATCACGCGACAAAATTGTTTCAGCGTGATGAGACTCAAATTTTAAAAAATAGAAAATCCTTCAATACGATGTCGCATGAAGATAATTTTTATATGTAAATTGTAGACCTCGATGAGATCTACAACTTTGTAGTTTTGAGTTTTTTCATTTGAGGACAGTAAGATGCTCGAAAAAATAATATAAAATTTCAGCACCATATTTTATCGCGTAATGAGACTCAAATTTCAAAAAATAGAAAAACCTTCGATACGATGTCGGATGAAGATAATTTTTATATGTAAATTGTAGACCTCGATGAGATCTACAACTTTGTAGTTTTGAGTTTTTTCATTTGAGGACGTTAAGATGCTCGAAAAAATAATATAAAATTTCGGCGCTCTCAAAAATATCAAAAGTTACTGTTCACCCACAAAACCGCCCAAAAGGTTGGAAGTTGAACTTTTTCGAGAGTTGGAGGGTCAAAGTTGTCCGGTTTTGAAGTTCGAGATTGAAATCCGAACTTTGCTGCAAGTTGGAGGGTGTAAATTGGACTTAACCCTTTAACTAACAACTAATCCAAAAAGCCTCAATCTTGCAGAATTGACATACCAGTAGATCAGAAGCTAAACAAACAGGCCATTGAAACGTCGTGTTGACACTGAAGAAAAAACGCACACGTACTACGCCAGGTTTTACAAATAAAGCGTAGTTCGTTGAAGTGTAGGAGTAACACAGAAGCAGTCACACGCAAGAACACCATGATGAACCTATGATCATGTACTGCTCGATCTCCACTGTCGCAGGGCACATGATTACATGAACACCAAATTAAAGCAGCCCACCAACAGCATGTTAGGAAAGGCAGGGCGTACCAGTCGATGGTTGAAATGCCAATACAACTGCTCCCAGGCTGAAAGCTGGAGCAAATTGGAGACAAGTGCGTTCGCTCTACAGCCGCAGGGCTTCGACGAGACCCTATCGTGCTGCGCTGGGAGGAGGAACAAGATGGTAAAAAAAAATCGAGTAGTGTTTAGACACTCAGCGTGGGCTGCGTGGCATAGACAAACTCAGAGAAAAAGACCCATGCAAATTAACTAATGAAGCATCAATACTCTCTCCGTCCGTAAAAGAATGCAATTCTAGAACAGTGTCATGGTTTAGTACTTCAAGTTTGACCAATTATAATTAAAAAACATAAATATTTATAATATTAAATAAACATCATTAGATTAATTACGAGATGTATTTTTATAATAAATTAATTTGGAGTTATAAATGTGAATACTATTTACTAGAAACATGGTAAAATATGAAGTACTTTAACTGACACGCATATCATAGTTGCTTCCTTTACCGGACAGAGGGCTAGTAACTTGAAGCGACCCATGCATGCACCTTCGTTTTAGAAAAGGGCACGTTTAGTTCCACCAAATTCCCAACTTTGACACTATACAAAAAGAAGATTTTCCGTCATATCAAACTTACGGTACATGCATGGAGTATTAAATGTTGACGAAATCAAAAACTAATTGCACAGTTTAGTTGTACCTTGTGAGACGAACGTTTTGGGCCTAATTAATCAACGATTAGACAATTATTACCAAATAAAAACAAAACATCACTGTACCTACAGTGTAACTACAGTGAATCTGCCACCGCCGAATCGGCCCACCTAAACATGGCCCAACTGAACAAGTGTACGTATGGCCAGAAGTGACGTGACAACAACAGGCACCACCAGCTGGCAGCTGCCATGCAGCACAGTATTTGAACCGAAGCAAGCGCCGATCGGATTACTCCGCCGTCGTTGCAGAAGGAACTGCAAACGACCAAGCACATGGTGATATATATATGCATTGGTGTGTGGCGTGTATGCTTTGCCTACTCACTTGCATGGATCCATCAGTCTACTAACGCACACATCTCAGCCCAGTGCACGCACAGCTTCCCGTGTGTGTGTGTGGGTGTGTGGGTGTGGGGTGGGGGGGGGGGGGGGGGGGGGGGGGGGGGGGGGCGGGATGGCCTCTTGCACTCCTCACCTCGCGACGTTGCCTTGCGCGCGTTGCGTTGCTCGATCGGCGGATCGGGACGTACGAGCCAGCAGCAGACCGACCGATTGATGGCACCCGTCGAGATGCGGATCGCCAGCGTACCAAACGATCGGACGAAAACGTTAGTGGCCGGCCGGGCACATGCTTTCATGCTCGCCCCATCTAGCAACCATGGCATCTGCTGCATATATGGCAGGCATGGCATGCTATGCTATGCATGGCCGGCCGAGCTAGCGCTCTCGGTCGCAATAGCTCGGGCAGGACCGGAGAATCTACCATCATCGGTGGGCCGGTGGATGGGTGAAGCCACGCAGGAAGTAGCTAGGCCGCCGACCGACCGGCCGGCGATGCGTGCATGCATGGCGAGGCGAGCTAGGGGGGCACCCGCCCACGGCACGGCATGTGCGACCGGCGGCCTGTACGCACTGTCTAAAAGGGACCTTGCATGCACTGGCTAGCTTTGCATTGGCTGCCGTACGTCTTGTTCCTGTCTCGGCGGGCGCTGGGGTATCGTATGCATATATATGCATATGCGTGCATGATGCATACTAGGTTTTCTGGTGGTCAATTATTACACTACAAGAAATACCCTTATACACGATGATTTCGAGATGACGTTATAAGAAATTATCGTAGAAAGTCCTTATCTGAGACGGTTTGTATATTTGTAATAAAAAATTAAAAAGAAAAGAAAATTTCTAAACCTAATCCACCAGCCTCCCTCCCACGGTATACACACATCCATCTACCGCGTCACCCCTTCCCATCCGCCACCACCCGCATCCACTGTACACGCCCTCCCCTATCCGCCGCCACCCATAGCCACCGCACGCCCCCGTCCCCCATACTTCAGGTCCCATGCCTCCCCTGCGCTGGCGGGCCACGTGGCGACGGCGGCAACGCGCCACTCCCCAACGGGGAAGGGCATAGCGGCCGCGGCGGCGCGCCCTTCCCGGGCGCGGGTAGGCATAGCAGGGGCGGAGACGTGCCCTTCCCCGGCGCGGGCGCGCAGTGCGACGGCGGGTTCGCGCGCCTCCCCTGCGCGGCCGGACCGCATAGCACTAGCGGCGGTGTGCCCCTGCTGCTGTTTGTGATTTTTATTAGGGTTTCGCTGGTAGGGGTTTGATCTGGTGTATGCGTGTGCATGTAGGTTTTTAAAATTTCTAGGTTTGGAGGAGTCTGGTGTGCGCTAGGCCCTGCCGAAATCTGTCTCCACGGTTGTTGGTATGTGAAATCCCATCCGACTGTGATTTTTAGAATTTTTTTCGATTGTCGATGCCTTTTTGTGCACTGTGCAATTGGATCTATTTATGGTTTTTGTTTGGATTTCTATGAATGATGGTTTGGGCATATAATTCCTGTGAGCAGGATTGAAATTAGTTTGCTCGTCACCTACCTCCTGTTCTATAATGCAATGCAAGTAATTTTCTGATAGATGTTGCAGGTGCCGGTGGAAATGTCTCTATAATGCAATGCAAGGAACTTTCTGATAGATGTTGCAGGTGCCGGTGGAAATGTCAGTACAAGATAGTAGATTCAGTAAGGAATTTCCTCTGGTTATTTCATTGCTTGTTAATCTTTGATCTTTTGTAAAAAGTTGTAGCGTCAACTATAATCCTGGTAGCTTGGTTTGTTTTTGATGGTACTACTGCCCTTAGGCTTATTTAAAGACCCATAAATCTTTTTGGTCAGGTAAATTAGTTTATGTTAAATCAATTAACTTGGTTCAGGCTCTTGTAAACTGTTAAGAATACTGATAGCATCTAATGCTACATGTTTTTAGAAGGCGCAACTGCGGGACTTTTGGTCGACCGCTGCAAGGCAACGACGGCTTATGAAACCATCGAGAAGTTAATTAAATTGGCTGAGGTGATGCCTTTGACCCCTTTTGAGTTGTAGATATTTTGGATGTGGGGATTGCAATTTCCTGTGGTAATTTGGGATCGGTTTGGTGGTTTGTTAGGTGAAAAAGTATATGCAATGATCTATAACTGTCATTCAGTTGTTCTATCACAAACATTCATTCAGTATATAAATGTGTCAGCCATGAAACATTGGCTACCATTCAGTATCTAAATTTTTGGCCATGTAAATTTGTTTCATAATTTTAGTCTTCAATGTTCTGTTTTAGTTGTTGACAGACTCTTTTAGTCTTTGTTAGATTCAGCTTGACAAGCACTACATGTAGTTCTTTTTAGTTAACTAAAGCAATTCTATAGTGAACTATGAACGGACAACTCCTGTCATGTTTTTTCCCAAATAACACCAGGTATGCTCCTTTGTATCGTAGTTTTTTATTCGGATTACTAAGCCATGTTAATATGTTGGTAAATAAACCATCAACTAGCAGCTGGTCTATTGTGTATTTTTCCCCAAGATAATTCAACCATGCTATGAAATACCATCAGTTAGATGCTCCTCTGTAATGAAGTTTTTTTTAAATGCTCCTCTGTTTGTGTTCAATAACTTGGACATATATGCCTTTTGGTTATTTAATTTGTACGGTTATATGCTGACGTAGCGATAACACGAGCATTATACTAGTTACTACTTGTGCGCTGGTTTGCATGGGAAATTTGGTATTGACAAAGTTGCATTCTTTTACATTCTAGTGCTATAAAAAATGGTTTTTATGTTAAATGCAGAAAAATGGTTTGCCACAGCATTGTCAACTCTATAGAATAATCAAAGATTTATTGTTCAGGTTGGTCACTTGTTGGTTTTTCTACCACACGTAGCGTACTGCAACCATCAGTTTTATTTGTTAGTACAAAGCTTGACTAGTGCAATCTAGAACAATCGACTTTGATTGTTTCCTGATAAATAGATGGTATTTGTTTTTTGAATATTTGCTTAGAACTAACTTATTTCATATTCACATTGATTTTCAGGTAGCTCCAAGAGGTGCTTGGTAGCACATCATATGGACATCAAGCCAATTGAATTTTTAGAGATGAAGGTCATGTTCGCTTCTCTTATAATCCGTACTTTTCAGCTTATTTTTTCAGCCAGAACAGTGTTTTTCTCTCACAACAAATCAGCCGAAACAGTGTTTCGGCTTATTTTTTCAGCGAAGCGAACGGGACCGAAATCTTAGTTCATATGTTTGTTTATTTTAGACTCCCTATAGATGAAATCTTAGTTCAGACGTACTTGTTAGTTTAGCTGTGAATTGATTGTCTTCAAACTATATATGACAACAGTGAATATGCCAAGAAATGAAAAAATCAATGTTTGTATAATTGGTGTATTATGAGATGTGCTGCATGTTAATGCAGTGATGATTTCACACTAATACGTGATGTTTTTTTTGTCGCTATGGTTTGGATCTGGACTTGAATATGGGCTGGGTATAATAAACGGATAACTAATCTATGACGAACTCAAATGTCAATATATGACGGCTCAATTTGAGCGAACAAATGTACAACGTGTGATACATGACGTTTTTTTTTCGATCGTCATGGTGAGCTATCTGTGACGCATTTTTGCTTATCTGTGACCAAAGTAAATCATCGTGTATAAGGGTTTTTTTTTTGGGGTAAAGTACACCTTTCAACCTCCAACTTGCACTGAAGTTCGATTTTCAACCTTCAACTATGAAACCGGGTAACAAACACCCTCCAACTATCAAAACTGGACAAATTTGGTCCTCGGCTGGTTTCAAAAACGGTTTTCTATTTTCGGGAGGCGCCGAAATTTTATATTATTTTTTGAGCCTCTTAACGTCCTCAAATAAAAAAACTCAAAACTACAAAGTTGTAGATCTCATTGAGAGCTACAACTTTGGTATAAAAAGTATCTTCATTTGACTCCATACAAAAAATATATTATTTTTCTAATGCGGCAAGCGCTATTATGATGCTGAAATTTTATATTATTTTTTGAGCAACTTAACTTCCTCAAATTAAAAAACTTAAAACTAGAAAGTTGTAGATATCATCGAGATCTACAATTTTTATATAAAAAACATCTTCATCCGACGTCGTATTAGTTCATTTTTATATAAAAATCATCTTCTCACGTGACAAAACAACTTTCGAAAATGAAAAAGCTTGTTTTATATAAAAATGAAATAATACGACGTCGGATGAAGATGATTTTTATATAAAAATTGTAAATCTCGATGATATCTACAACTTTATAGTTTTAAGTTTTTTAATTTGAGGACGTTAATTTGCTCAAAAAATAATATAAAATTTCAGCATCATAATAGCGCTTGCTGCATTAGAAAAATAATATATTTTTTGTACGGAGTCAAATGAAGATACTTTTTATACCAAAGTTGTAGCTCTCAATGAGATCTATAACTTTGTAGTTTTGAGTTTTTTCATTTGAGGACGTTAAGAGGCTCAAAAAATAATATAAAATTTCGGCGCCTCCCGAAAATAGAAAACCGCTTTTGAAACCAACAGAGGACCAAATTTGTCCAGTTTTGATAGTTGGAGGGTGTTTGTTACCCGGTTTCATAGTTGAAGGTTGAAAATCGAACTTCAGTGCAAGTCGAAGGTTGAAAAGTGTACTTTACCCTCTCTTTTTTTTTTGTATATCCATCACAGGTTGGCGCCTCTCTGAATGATATGATGCTCCTCGCTCGCTTGCAGTCGCAGCAGTTGCGCCTAGCATCAAGCGCAATCATGCATGCATGGAAATATGGAATCATGGATCCATTTGGAAGGAACACACACGGTTTCTGTGAAAATTTCACGCACGTATACTGCTCATGCATGCCATGTTGGCATGTTCACACATTCTCTGAAAAACTCAAGTCTGGTGAACCCACAGCCACCGCACTGTTAGCCCTGATAAAAAAGATGCTGTGTGCAGTTGCAGTTGCAGGCGGGGGCGACTTCTCTCTGACGAAACATGCAGGCAGCCTCCAAGGCCAAGCGGAGCGGATAGATAGATGGGGAGATTCTCTGCTGCATGCAGGCTGCAGGGGCAGGAAATGGTGGCGCACACGCACGCACGCCGGCCGGCACGCCACGCCGGCCTCCGCCCCGCGCACGTGGGGTGCCTGCTCCTCGTGCCGTGCTCCACCTTGCTCCTTATTGCTGGCGTGCTGGCTGCTGTCGCCTCCTCGGCTCCTCCTTATCCACCACCCACTTGCGGACTTGCCACTTTGCCGTCGGCTCACCGTCCCAGCTTGGAGAAGGGACCCGCCCGTACCTACGTGCCTATAGGCCATGCTGCCGTGGCTAACTGCCACGTACATGTGCCGGCCACCAGCTTGAAATCTCTCTATCTCTCTCAAGTGCAAATCGCTCGCTTCCAAATTGATTGACCCTTAGGTTTTCTTTTATTAATAAAGCGACCATGTTTTTCTTTGGAAATTTTGAGACATTTCACTTATTGTAGAACAAATAAAAGCAACATATATCTTGTGACGGATGAAAGTATTCTATACCTGTTGTTCGACCTCGCAGAGTCCCCGAGTCCTCTGCCTAAATCGTGCAACCTGCATTTGCATGTGCACCAAGATGGCCACTAAGATTTTATAAACCTTGCCAATGGACTCGCGCACTTCATTACAGAAGTAGCATGTTAATAACTTCATAACGTTGAATAATCTTCTATTAGACGAGATAGAAGACAAGGATTTGGGGACGCGTCAGAGGATTCCCGTACCCAGAGACAGAGGAGTAGAGGACGAGGCTAGATCGATGGTCAAGTCTATATGAAGAGGGGTATAGATGGCTAACCGTCGTATCGTATGCCCGTGCTGGCCTATGGTGGTGGAGATATGCCACCATAGGGGGGAGAAGAGGAGAGGAGTTGAGAGAGACAAACAACCAAGCCAAAGTAGAGAGAGAAAGGAGGCGGTGAAATGATCTAGGGTTCAGGGTTGCATGTGCGGTTGGGAGGATGGACGCTTATATACGCCGCCCACCCCCAATCAACGGTCGAGACGTGGGGTCAAAGATCAACAACTACCGGGAGCGGTCGTGCCTGCATTGTGTCGACCAATTAGATGTGTCATGTATGGGCCGGCACTGCAGGCCAGCTTAGCGGCCCAGGTAGTATAACCTTGTAGCAGTACCCATGTCGACACTAGCCCTATGGACATCAGGCCGCGCCTAAGGCCACCCAAGTGGCCTGGCCCATTTATTTGTCCATCTATACTCCCTCCTTGCCTCCTTGTTCTTCTTGTTGGAACCTACCCCTAAGAAAAGCCTTGTAAGGTGCATAGCACCCCAGCTTGCTAGGATCTATGGTAAAATATTTAGGGCCTATTTGGCACGACTTCAGCTTCAACTCCGGCAGCTGCTTCCGCGGAAGAGTCAGAGGAGCCATACCAAATATTTTAGGAGGAAGAGTTGTTTTCTAATGAATACTAAGAAGTAGGAGCCACAATTTATGCCTCCTACTCGATGGCTCCTCTAAAGAGCACTTGAGTTTTGGAACTATACCAAACAAGACTTTAGTGGAGCGCTTACCTCTTCGGTGTTTTAACCACAACGAACATATCTTCTGTGATTCAGTAGTACAAAGGATGTGCCATGCAACTTGCTCAATCTATCGCTATGCTCCAATCCTCGCATCGAGGTGCACGGTGTACTTTATCGTCCGATTTAACAACTCCTGAACCGAATCATGTTTAATGGCATGCTTTCACGCATGTACGGCTGGCGCACAGCCTGCTACGGTTTGGGACCTTATGGCCAATAATACGTACAATCAGAGTACAATTGTACATGCAAACAGCCATTACCTAACTGAACAAAAGAAAAAAAAAATGCATAAACTAACTGAATATTCTTTCATCATTCAGAATTCAGGGTGCTTTCCTGGTACATACGTGCAGCACAGCACGCATGGATGTGTTGTCAATTATTAATATTCCCCATGTCCAGCCTTCAGAGAGAAAAAAAACATCTTTTTGACGGAAGAAAGAAACAGAATGCGCATATATATATATATATATATATATATATATATATATATATATATATATATATATATATATATATATATATATATATATATATAGAGAGAGAGAGAGAGAGAGAGAGAGAGAGAGAGAGAGAGAGTATATTCAGTAGTCAGATACAAAATAAGTTATTCTGCAGCCACTTCTATTTACGATAATTTTATATACTAATTTATGATAATGTCAATACATATTTACGATAGTTAGGTTACTATAACACGTGGGGATATTTACCATAACGTTATAGTAAACCACTTAGTAAGGAGTTACTATAATCTCGTAAATTAACATAGTAATTATATGTATATATATATATATATGTATATATATATATATATGTATATATATATATATATATATATATATATATATATATATATATATATATATATATATACACACACACGATAATTACTATACTAATTTACGAGATTATGGCAACTCTCTTATAAGTGATTTACTATAACATTATGATAAGTATCATCTTGAATTATAATAACCCATGTATCGTAAAGGTGTATTGTCATTATCGTAAATTGATACAAACATTATCGTAAAATAAGGTGGTTATAGAATAAGTTATTCTGTGGCCAGATGGAGAGCGTAGACGTACTGTTCTGTAGCTTATATATATATATATATATATATATATATATATATATATATATATATATATATATATATATATATATATATATATATATATATATATATATATATATATATATATATATAGGGAGAGGCTATTCAGTAGCTGGCTACAAAATAAGTTATTCTGTAGCCACCTCCATTTACTATAATTTTATATACTAATTTACGATAATGTCAATACATATTTACGATAGTTGGGTTACTATAACACATGGGGATATTTACCATAACGTTATATTAAACAACTTAGTAAGAAGTTACTATAATCTCGTAAATTAACATAGTAATTATCGTAACTCAAAGTGGCTACAGAATAAGTTATATATATATATATATATATATATGGAACTACTATCCTGTAGCTGGCTACAGAATAACTTATTCTGTAGCCACTTTGAGTTACGATAATTACTATGTTAATTTACGAGATTATAGTAACTTCTTACTAAGTTGTTTAATATAACGTTATGGTAAATATCCCCATGTGTTATAGTAACCCAACTATCGTAAATATGTATTGACATTATCGTAAATTAGTATATAAAATTATAGTAAATGGAGGTGGCTACAGAATAACTTATTTTGTAGCCGGCTACTGAATAGCCTTTCCCTATATATATATATATATATATATATATATATATATATATATATATATATATATATATATATATATATATATATGGCTGTACCAAGCTAGCACCAAATGAGCTATCATGTGACCGAGATGCAAACTGCACGCTAATCCACAAGTTCCCTGCCAGTTTATCACTGGAATGCTGATGAAATGAAATGCACAGGGAGGGTGAACACGCATGCTGCGTGATGGATAGGATAGCATCGTCGTATGGATGGACCGGTCCACCAGAACGCACTACGGCCCAGCAGCAATGCATGTGTGATGGACATACCTTGGTTTAACCGAATATTCCATGACAACAATAATGCCAGCAGGATAGGCTAATAAAGTATTTTATTTTCCTTTTTCTAATGCATTTTTCCAGGTGTTGAGTGATCTATGGCTAGCTCCTCTGTTATCCTTGTCACCTGCAAGATTCTCTCCTTTTTTTCCAGATGAAGAGAAATGAAATGAAATAAAAAGAAGTGTCGTCAGCAAGATCTTGCAACTTGTACCTGAAAAGAGACCGAGTATATATATTTGTGGCAGGTTTGTTCGTTGCATTGTGCGTGGTTTGCAACAATCGCAGGCCGGGCAGGTGCTGCTTACTTCAGCAGGTCGCGTTGGTAAGTGTCGGCACACCTACTACTGACAGGGCCAAGATAACCATATCCCCTGTTAATCTAAATGCGTGATGACACTGTCAGAATCAGAGAGAATCTCGTGCCAAAGGATTTGAACGATCGTTGCTGTGCTTTTCTTTTTCTAGTACCGGCTGGTGGCACTTGTTTTTACACTCTGGAAGTCTGAAGGATTAGTTGGCATCTAGAGCGTAGGCCAAGCTGGTAGGACGGTAGCAGCCTAGGAGCCTATCAGGTGTGGCGTGACACTCTTTTCGCTTCCATCTTTTGTCGTGCATATTCTTTTACTACGATCGACTTCTACTCTGGCATGTTAAACAAAACCCATAATAATTTGATGCTCTCACTTTGCACGTCCTTCCAAAGCCCTAAATAAAACCAGGCATTCCTTTTTCCACACTCCAAAGCCATTACGTAGAAGCTACACACGCCACTACCAGCTGCTTCTGGTGGCTAGGGCAGCCTTCCATTGCCTACACCTTCGATCAAGAAGCCACCATGCCGTTGCCAACTTGCCATGCTCTGCTTGACTGCTGCTTCTTTCCTCTGGCTCTGCACACTGCACTGCACTGCACCAGCCACCACCGCTTCACTCTGGTCACTGGCTCATCACGTGCACTGCACGTTGCCACACCAGAAAACACTGACTGGCCAGTAGCGGCGTGTACTAAAACCTGACGGTGACTACATAGACGTGGGAGTGCAGCGCAGTGCAGTGCAGCGCAGACAGCGGCGTGCAGCCGTGTCCGTGCGTGCATGAATGCGTTGCGAGGTTGGAGCAGGGGACGTCGACGCGGCAGGCGCCGTCTGCTCATCAGCCCACAGCTGCGACGGCAGCGACCCTGCCTGCCCAATCCGCGGGCATGGACAGCAACCCCGCGCCAAAGACACAGACACCGCGGGGGTTGTACGTGCGGGAGGCTTCCATTCATCGCGTCTCCTTCTCCGGTGGCGTGGAGATGCAGCGCACTGCGTTCGTTCCACCACGTCGCTCTCGGTCTCGGGCGCACTGTTCGGTGCGTGCTTGGCTGCTTGCGAATGCAGCCTAACGCTTGGCAACAAAGGGCTGCACCTGCACCTGCATGCGGGGGAGCTAGCTGAGAAATGCTGAATGCATGTCTCTAATAACTCGTGTCCGGTTGCTGATGAACAATCTAATGCCAGCTATACTAATACTGGTATCAGTATATCTGACTTATTTTGGGCTTTTCTCTCTCTCCCTCATCCTCTTACAAATATATGTTTAATGATATATTTGTAGCGAAAGCGATTAATTAATTAGGGTAAGTGGGCGTCTCACTCTCACTTAAGCCTACATATAATAACCTAATAATCATTTTCTGAATCGAGCGCAGGCAAAGGTTGACTCATCACAGGACGAGTAGCTTAGCGCTCTGGATGGACACTGAGAGTGAGAGTGCATGCATGCCAACGGATCGGATGATGAGTGGCAGGGTACTACTGCTGGTGGCGCAGGCCGAGTCCACGCCGAGCGAGCTCGCTGGTTCGTCGCTTTTGGTGGCGTCCAGTTCACTGTATCTGTATCCACGGATCGAGAAGCACGCGACGACGAGGGAGAAAGCACTCTGTGGGTCTCAGCCTGTGATGCGGCTCGTGTACCTGCCGCCGTTGACGAGGCCGTCCGGGCTACGAAAAGGCCAGATGCATGCATGGATACTGGATTGGCACGATGACTGCCCGTGCTGTGGACTGCAGTGTAGGAGTACGTGTGTATCTAGTGTGGTACGGTGCTCTTGTCATACCATCATGTACTACGTAGTATCTTGGTCCGATGTCCCTGCTGTGGTGTTGTTCCATTCCATCCGCGGTTCCATCACCACTTATTATGACTCTCTTTTAGGTCTTTTTTTTATGCACACGTATATATTCGTCTCAATCCATATGTGTTGAAGTGGATTGGAGTGAAATTCAACTAGATTTTATTCCATTCCACGGATACACATACATCATGGTCTTAGGATCTTGCATTACATTACACGTACTGTACTCATGACTGGGAGTGGCTGCACGCACACACGTTTTTTAATCATTACTTCTCAATTTTCTTCTTCTTTGTAGCTCACCTACAAGGGGGAACAAAAAGAACAAAATATGTAGTAGTACTACTCATTTTATTCAGACGAAGGAAGTATAGATTTTTATTAGCCTCTACATAGAGAGATGCAAGGTTTGAGCCAAAGTGGGTGGAAGCATGCATCCATGCATGACTACAACATCACACCAATAGTATATAGTGCATTTCCATGAGAAAAACAGTAGTTATATACTCCGTGTGAAGGGATGCTCCAATAATAATACCACCTGTATGTTCCAAAAATGACAGGCGTTTTTTACATTTATTTATGCCAAGTCAAATGTCTTCAAATTTGACCAAAACTACTATACAAAAAAGGGAGCTAGCAACATTGTCAATACCTATGTTAAACACCTGTAGATTTAGTCAAAACTATTTTTGTGCCATAAATATATGCCTACAATTTTTTTCTATAAACTTGATCTAACTTAAAAAGATTTGACTAGCATATAGCTACAGGGAAGAAATTAGCAAACACGTTATCGGAACATGAGGGGAGCATATAAGTCATGTTAAATTGTACTCCCGTCTGTCAGACATACTTGAGATTTGGCCAAGTTCAGTCAAATTTTATACCGTTCTATGGATGATTTTTCTAAACATTTATAGTTTGAAAACATGCAGATATATCTTGAAGAGTATTTTCTTAATACCGTACTCGTTAGGTGGTCGTACATGCCAATAAGAAAAAACTGGCCAAACTAACTCGGCCATAAACCCAACAGCATCTAGTCATCTACTCCATAGCTAGCAACCAACTATTTACGAGCAGGGTGAGCACGCCTTCAGCGGCAGGATACGACGGAGTAGGGGGTGTTTGGCCTTCTAAATTATAGTCGCTGTCCTATTGAAGGTTGGACTTATGTATAGAGTATTAAATATAGACTAATTACGAAATTAATTATATAGTTTGTGACTAATTTACAAGACGAATCTTTTGAGCCTAATTAGTTTATGATTTGATAATGTTTTGCTGCAATAAACATGTGCTAATGATAAATTAATTAGGCTTAAAAAAATTAGTCTCGTGGAGTACTGACGGATTATGTAATTTGTTTTTTTATTATTATCCAAACACCATATGCAACATCCTCCTGACACACCTCCTAAATTTTAGTAGCTGGATCCAAACACCCCCTAAATGTTCATGAGCAGTGAAGAGTGAAACAACCCTGCTGGCTGCTGCAACTGCAATGCATGTGTGTCAATGCCCTGTCGAGTTTCACCGTTGTCGCAGGTAGCCAGCGGAGACTTTTTCTCTCACAACATTTTAGTATAAATATCTGCATAAGTTAAATTTCAACGCCAGCGAACAGGGCAAAAATGCTTGCGCGTTGCCCCACCTGACATCGCACGTAGTACTACGAATTAACCAGCGGCGAGTGTAGTGTAACTGGCGGGAAACCTAACGGACTCCCTTCAATTCGCAGCGACCGATCCTTGCACCTAACCTAGCCATCGCTGCAGCAGCAGCATTCAAAAAATAATAATTCGAGACACGTCACGCGATGGCTGGCGGGAATCTGATCAGAAATTCAGAAGCCTCTCCCATTTGGGCGCCAGGATAATCCAGCCGTTAAGATCTTCTTGGCCTTGTTCATGCCTCGTGGCAAGTATGGTTGTATCTGTATGGTATACAAAATCTCAGCCCTTGTTTAGTTTCACCCCAACTTCTAAAAAGTTGCTACAGTACCTGTCACATCGAATGTTTGTGGCTCGTGCATGGAGCATTAAATGTAGACGAAAAGAAAAACTAATTGTACAGTTTGGTGGAAAATTGCGAGATGAACGTTTTGAGTCTAATTAGCCCATGTTTGAACACTATTTGCCAAATAAAAACGAACGTGCTACAGTAGCCCCAAAATCCAAATTCATGGAACTAAACAAGGGCTCAGCCATGCCTTGTTCATGCCTCGTGGCAAGTTTTACCTTCCAACTTCGGTAGCGAAGGAGCAGTACTAGTACATGAGAAAGTCCTGCCTCTAACCATGCATCTGAAGATAAGGTTACATGGAGCAGGAAGGAGAGTGAAAATTCTGAACATTCGGCCGTCACTTAACGTTGGTGTACGTACTAGGCCTTGTTTGATACACATAAATCCACATGTGTTGCAGTGGATTGGAGTGAAAATTAGTTTAAGTTCTACTCCAATCCACCTCAACACATGTGGATTGAGCCCGTGTTTAGTCGGTGGAAAGTTGAAAATTTGGCTACTGTAGCACTTTCGTTTTTATTTAGTAATTAGTGTTTAATCATGGACTAATTAGGCTCAAAACATTCATCTCGTAATTTTCCACCAAACTGTGCAATTAGTTTTTTTCCGTCTACATTTAATGTTTCATGCACGTATCGCAAGATTCGATATGATGAGTACCGTAGCACTGCATTCAAACGAGGCCTAATGTTTCCGCTGGATGCTCCGTAGATACCATGGAGGAGGAGAAGAAACAACGAACGATGTGATGAGTGAATAGTGAAAGCAGGCAACGCAGCATGATGATGGCGGGAGGCAAAGAAAGAGAAACAGGCTTGGGGGTCCAGTTCCTCTCCAGCCCACGCAGCAGGTCGCCAGCACTGGTCCCGGGGCCCCTCCCCCCACCCGCGCTCGCCTCCATGCGCCTCTCTCTCCGGCTTGCCTTCTTGTTCGCTTCCAGTTAACGCCGATCTCCGATCCGGCCGCCCAGTGCCGGGCCAACCCGAACCCGCCGGGACCGAGCCTCTCTCGCGGGATTACGGTCTACGAAGTCATGGTCTAGATGATCCAAGAAAACGCGGTTGTTATCTGTTTTTTACCAAAATAAATATCAGTAGTCTCTCTCGCATGGAGCTACAATGGGATTACGACGTGTCCATCATCTACGAAGCCATGGATGGTTTCAATGATCCCAAGAAAAACGCGGTTGTTATCTGTGTGTAGGTGTAGATCTAGTAATGTACAAGTGGTGTGCGTGTGTAACGTGAGTGTGTGTTTCTGTGCATAAATAGATTCTACAGCTATATCCAGATGAGAGGCTATAAAAAAAAAGCTTGAACCCGCCGCTGGCCTACAGTAGCAGAGTTTTATGCTCTGTTCGCTTGAGCTTATAAGCCAAAAACAGTTTTATTTTTTTAGTCATAAAATAATATTTCTCTCTCACAACAAATCAGTTCTACAAATCAAACGTAGCAACGACAAATCCTGCCGAACAGAGCTTGGCGCGCCCTTGCCGCAGAAAGTTACGGTGCCAGAAACCAACTCTTGCTGCTGACTTTGCAGAGTTGCAACCACAGCCAGCGTGGGTAAACCTGCATCTGGCTAGGCCGGTTTCCCCGGACCGAGTCCTCAGCGGCCTCGCGCCCCTGCCTGTGCTGTGCCTCCCTCCACTCTCCACTCCCGGCGGGCGGCGTCGATCGGGACTTGTGACGAACGGCGACGTGCGTGGACGTGGACCACGTCAACCCCGCCATGGCCCATGGGAGTGCTCGCAGTCGCAGCCATCCCGCGCTCCTTGATTGGCGCAAACGGTTTTAGTTTTACCCGCAGCGGCAGGAGCAGCCAGCGCCTCCGGTAACGTGATGTCACGAGAGGGGTTCTGGCTCCGGCCGACTTGTTTACTGCCAGCCATGCACTCATGCACTCGCCATGTTCCAGGGATTGCTAATGCTAACCAAGATGTGAGACGACAGCCGGTGCATGCACGAGGACGGGTTAGCCACCGGAAATAAACCTAGGAACAGGTGCCTCAGCAGGAGATATAGTATTTGTTTGCAATTGCCAACAGGCAACACCAAAGGCCGGCTAACCAGAAGATATGGCAGAGGCAGACATTACTGAGTGCTTCTGCTTGTTAGTTAACCGACCATCCCTACAGCATTAATTAAGCACACAACCTTCACAATGCTATATAAACCTAACCTAGTGTAGTACGTACTGTACTGCTGAGGCCGTATCGTATCATGGATTATTTACTGCTGGCTGATTTAGTGTGAGAAAAAAATACTGTTCCTAGCTGGAAATTTACGATCGTTTACGAGCAAGCGAACAGGCTATCAAGAAACCTTTTTGTTAGGTGGCTTGAGATTATTATTAGTAGCAGTAGTAGTAGGTGTGTGTTGATGCCACACGGTGTGCTTGTGTGCGAGGGACCCAGCGAGCTTTTTCCTTAAAGCGCACTAAAGTCCAATGGCCGTGCATGTTACACGTAGCTGTGCGTCATAATTGTCCTGTCCAAACTAACAACACAACGCTGTCTCGCAAAACCATCATCTTGCCAGATCCGTTCTCGATTGGCAACATTCCAACATCTCCGTTGCCCGTCCGTTGGCGGCCGTAGCAGGCAGCGCTACTCTCCTCCGTTTGTACTGCTCCGTCTGGAAATGGATGTAATTTTAGAATAGAATACCAATATTTATATAACATAAAATCAGCATGCCATGAAAATATATCTCATCACAAATTTAATAACACTATTAAATAGTTTTTTTTTAACTTCAAATGGTTTGGAAGTCCTTATTATTAGTCCCCGAGACGGCGGGCAGGTCAAGAGCAGGAGAGGAGGAGGCAGGCATTGGATATATTTCACCTGGATCGCTGGTGGCTGTACATGCCAGCAGCAGTAAAAGCTGTCACAGGTTGAGACACCGGACGCCTGCGGTAACAGATGTCATGTGTCGAGAGTGCACGGCGACACCGTGCAGGCAAGCAGGCAAGCAGCACTTCGTCGTGCACGACGCAGGCGTGACTCCATGGCGCGCGTATCCGGATGCGAGCATGCATGCAGTCACTCCGTCCCCGCCCGCTCCCGGCCGTGACGAATTTTACCAGGCCCACAACGCTGCAAACTGGAATCTGTATCTCAGTCGTACGTATACCAGTATACCACCCGTCAGATCAGATCGATCAGCGTCACATGTACAAGCAGGCTCACACGCCCGGGCGGGGGGCCTGCTGGTACGGTACGATGTGGTAAACGGCATGCAACAGCCACTGCCACTGGCTCGCGCTGTCTGTCTCCCATGCAGGCATTCGATCGGAGGCCGCGTCGCGTACGCACAACCAAACAGTGTATGACGAGACAGGCGAGTGCAATGATGAGCAGCTACCCGTGCTATGTGTACGTAGGATTGGTAGTTTGGTACCGGTACGTATGCGTCGTACATATCCATACATGTGCGATCCAGGAGGCCGGAAGAGCAGAACAATAGGAGTACATGACAACCTATCGTATTCTCAGGATCTCAGGTACAAGCTAGGTATGATGCGTAGATCTAGACGGATTGTAATACGTATACACGCGTACTACTGTTGCTTATACGCGTGTGGACCCGGGGGCCGGAAAGGCCCCGGCGTGGACGACTGTAGCACTGTCCCTCTCATCATCCTGGCGGCGATGCCGACGAGCGGCCGGGCCGCGACCTACGCCGCTCGCTCATCGCCTCATCGGTCATCGCTGCCACTCCGTCCCAGCAGGACTGGACGTGCTGGATGGATGGCATGGCATGGCATTGCATTGCATTGGCATGCGCCTCTCGGTCGTAGTACGCGGCACAGCGACACGGGGACCCGTGGACAGACAGACACGGTACATGGGCGCGCGAAGGCGAATTGAAGGGGGCGGCCCGGCTGGCCGGCTGGCCGTGGCCTCTCTGCTCTCCTCGACTCCTCCCCGCCATGCGATCAAAAACTCCTGTGCGCGCTCGCGCGGTCTGACAGGCATCACATGCCCGCGCACACCCACAGGCTCGCAATGATCAGCCCCTCACATGGGGGGAGGGCCGACGGCCGAGGCCGAGGGGGGCCTTGTGATGCAGCGGGAGCAGCAAGCAGGACCAGGGACACGGCTTGACCCACCCCCATGCCGGTGCTCCCCCCTCGGGCCTCGGCAGTCGGCCCCTCCCTTGTTATTTCAACCCCATCGGCCGGCCATCACGCCACGCACACCCAAACCCACGCACCCACAGGCATCCCGTCCGTCCCGTCCAGCCAGCCCGCCAGCCGGCCTTCCTCTTAAATCCACAGGCATCCTTCCCCATCCCCACGACGAGAGCCTGCATGGCCATGGCGCCGCAATGATAACATTCCTCTGAACTCGCCCCCATCCCAAAACCAACACACAAGAGAACTCTGCTCTTCTTCTACTACATCCGTAGTACCTGTGTCCGCGTGCAGAACTGCTTCTCCTTCTCCTCGCAGCCTTTGCCTCAGAACCTTCTCTGCCTCCAGAGGACTGCGGTCGGTGGCGCCGCCGCCCGCCGGCCTGGTCACATCGGTCGTCGCACCTGAATGCGAGCCGGCGATCGCCCTGCAGCGCGCACGTCGTTCCGCGCCGCCTGATCGGGCTGACAGCAACGAGAGCTTGTGAAGATGCCCGCGAGGATGCGCGGCGCTGCCGCCGCCGGCTTGGCTGACGACACGCGGGACCTCCAGCGCCAAATGGGGTGCATGGCCGGCATATTCCAGATCTTCGACCGCCAGCGGCTCATCACTGGGGCCGGTCGCCGCGCCGCCCGGCAGGCGCAAAAGAGGCTGCCTCCGCCTTCCACTCCACCAGGTAATGGCTCCGCTCCTCGCCGTGCTTGCGCTGCTCCCTGCATCTCTCTGCTGCGTTATCTTCGCATTCACTTCTTTACTGATCTGGTTTTGGTTTACAATCAAAAGTTGGACAACAAAAATATCATCGATTTGGCAAGCAAAGTTGGATAAAAAAAATTGTCATCGATTTGGCAAACCAAATTTAAGAGGTTGGCAAGCTTCGCTAGCAAATCAAATGACAACCAAAATCATAGCTTGCCAAATCTTTGGCTTATTTTGGAAGCCATACAAGCAGCCCCTAATCACGCCCTTCTCCAAGTCGGGTTACTAGGTAGCGCAGCTACTCATCCTGGTATGGTTGACTAGAGATGAGAAAGCTAGGTGTCATTTCTTTTTACTTATACATATAAAAATTTGCTTCGAAATGTGAAAAGAAGCCCTTTCATACTGTTATTCAAAGTTTGGTAAGATTGACAGTTGGAAGGTTCAGCAAAGAACAACCTATCAAATTAAGGAATAAACAACACTTGGTTGGTAAAACTGCTTCTGGGCTGGTTTGGGCTGTTCGCTGGTTGGTTTTCCTGTTCGCTGGTTGGTTTCTGGGCTGGCTGGTGCTGGTTTATTGTGAGAGAAAAACACTGTTGGCTGGCTGATTTGGGCTGGCTAAAACCAACAAGCGAACAACCAAAAGAAAATTGCCATGAGCGGAGGCACGTCCTGTAAAGTGGAACTTGCAAAAGAAATTGCCATGTTGGTACCAGAATACTAGTTTTATTTCCACTTAGGCCTTTGTTTAGATTGCAAGTTTTTTCACTCTCTCTCCATCACATCAAATCTTTGGACACATGCATGGAGTATTAAATGTAGATAAAAAAATAACTAATTACACAGTTTGATTGTAAATTACGAGACGAATCTTTTAAGCCTAGTTAGGCCATGATTGGACAATAATTGTCAAATACAAACGAAAATGCTACAACGCCGAATACTGATTTCTAACCCGAATCTAAACAAGGCCTTACCTTTTTTACTGACAAGAGAGTAGGAGGTTTGTTGTGCAAGGTAGCAGTACACCTGTAAGGAAAAAAACATCTGTACAGTGCTATAGCAGTGGTTGACTACAGTAATTATGATCGTAAAAGCATTTACTTAAGAATGCACTAAATGACAGCACATGATACTACTACCTTTTAGCACTAGATGAGCACGGCATCGGCGTAATGACATCCAATGATGAGGATTCCGGGTACCTAGAACCGGAAATAGAATGAGGAAAACTATTTTCGCTGACTGAGCAGGACAGCTGAACAGTATATTAAAAATTCATTTATGTAATCGAACTGAAGAGGACGTCTCAACATTTTGTATTTTTTTAGAATAAACCCTTCTAGCAATGCCATATTAACTGAAGAGGACAGCTTAACATTTACTACTTTTTAAAAACAAATCCTTCTAGTAATGACAGATTAACTGAAGAGGACAGCTTAACATTTAGTTTTTTTTTAATAAAAAAAAGTCCTTCTACCAATGACAGATTAACTGAAGAGGACAGCACAACAATTTGATTGTAATAGTTACATCATTTATTAATGAATTTCCCCAGATAATTCATCACCTTATGCCCTTATCCATTTGCATTACCATCATTGCATAACAAATTGCTCAGTTTTCTCTGTTTAGATATTTTATTCTAATGCCTCCTTATGTTTTCCAGGCAATACTCATCCAAAGAGCAGCAGCAATGTTCCAGTTCAAAGTTCAAGTACCTCAAAGATCGTTCTGGTAATATTCCTACTAGATTGGACTCAACTTCTTTTTTTCTTTTTGGCCAGGAAACCATTTTACTCATGCATCAGAATTTTAGAAGTATGTTATGAATGCATAAAGAAGTTGGCACTAACCTCTCGTTCCGCTTATGCAGGAGAAAACATTCAGCAAATGTATGACTGAGAACAGCAGCCTTTCAATCGAATCATCAAGAGCTTCTTCTTCCTCCTCTTCGTGCTCATCCTTCTCCTCCCTTGATGGCAACAAATCAGTCCAACAGGAGCTTCCTTACATCAATGAGGAGCTCTTTGTGCAGAGGTCACTGAAGAGCTCGCCAAGTTTGAAGGAATCTGACATGAACACCAAGTCTGGGCATCCTAATGTCGGTTTCAGAGACATAGTGGACTCCATCAACCGGGACCCTGGAGGCCTGACTGTAAAAACCTCGGTGCAGGAGGCAAGGAGAAACGGGCAGTACAAGGACTCACCGAGGCCACTGCTGCTGTCCAAATCAATGGATGGAACCTGTATCATTGGGATCGATAGGACCACAAAGGTTCCTGCAAATGTCACTGAATCTAGAAGGTGTTTGCAGGAGCAGTCACGCTTCTCATGTGATGACCGAAGACTCCTGCGGCCAATTGAAACCCAGGAAAGCAAGAGGCCTTCCTCGAGGCTAAAAGAGCTTCCTAGGTTGTCCTTGGACAGTAGGAAGGAGTCTCTGAGTCCAGGCTCACGTCAGAAGAACCTCAGTTACAAGAGAACTGATGATATTCTTCTGGATACTTTGAGGCCTCAAGATTCCCCCAGCCATAGGAGAGCTAACAGTGTCATTGCCAAGCTGATGGGGTTGGAAGAAGCAACAAATGCTACAGGGGTGCTAACTGCTGATAACAGTGAACCCACAAGATCACCGAGACCAGCTCAAGCCACTCAACATGAGCATCCATCACGCTCCTCCAGAAGCAGTTGCCAGGATTCCTGCAGCATGCAGCTGAAGAACGAGTCCTCAGTACTGAAAACCAAGCCTTCCCCACGAATTGTCACAGAAGCAGCTCCTTGGAGGCAGCAGGACAGAAGTGCCACCAATATCAAGGCACAACAATGTCGAGAAGCTGAAGGGAGGTCAAGAACTGCATCTGTCTATGCTGATATAGAGAGAAGGGTCGGGGGCTTTGACTTCTTAGAGTGTAATAACAAGGACTTCAGGGCTCTCAGGATATTGGGTGCATTGAACGCGAAAGATGCTAAGAGCAAGAATGACAGCAGTGGCGGATCAGTGGCTACTCACAGGACAGGATATGATCTAACCACTAACTCTGGAAGCTTCCAAGCTCCTATTGTGGTCATGAAGCCTGCAAGAACCACTGAGAAGCATGGGGTTTCACTTGCTTCTGTTGCTACCATGGCAGGCCTCAGAGGCCTCAGAAAGTTGCCGGCTAGATATTCATCTTTCACTGGCACAAATGAGACCGGCACAAATGAGAAGATGCATCTTCGGATGTCAAGAGCTCAATTGAAGTCTGAAAAAACTGTCAGCAGTGCCAGCTCGCCAAGGTCTACAAGCTCATCAAGCCCCAGAAATGTGCTAAAGAAGGCAGAGCCTGAAAGGAGGTCTCGTCCACCTGTTTCACCAAAATCTCCAAGCAAGAAGTCCAATGAAGCTGTGTCCCCAAAAGGAAGAATAAGATCAAAGCCTTCTCAGGTGAAATGCCACCGTGATGAGGTCTTGCAGAGTAAAGGGAACAGAATAAGCTTAGCAAAGCAGGTTGATGTCAGCGTTATGGATTGTCCAAAGCCTCCAGGTGGCAACTCAACCTTCGTTCCACCAAGCAATGCTGCTGCAACAGCAAGTCACAAGGTACAGATAAAACGGAAAGAAAGTTCATACCAATAATCCATCTAATTCTACAATTTTCATGCATCCTGTTTTCATCATTTACCACTACTTTACTAATGAGCGATTCCTCTCTATCCCCTTTCAGGCTCCTTCAATTTTGGGCTCAGACCAAAACATTCATTCATTGGACAACATTCCAAGCCCTGTCTCTGTCCTTGATACATCCTTCTATCATAAAAGGATCTCAGATTCATTCAAAGGTGAGAAGTTATTTTCTTAGTTACCAGTATTAATTTACGTTAGATATCCGCCTGTTTCATGCAAGAACATTAGCATGATATAGATCCTTTGGTTTGGTCTTATTCAATTCAGAAACCCATAGTGTTTCTAAAAGGACAAGCACAGCTAGCTGTCAGCATCTTATAAGCCGTACTTTTTCTGCCAACGAACAATATTTTTCTCTCACAACAAATCAGTCAACAGTACTTTCAGCCAAGCGAACAGGGCAGATAACGCTAGTGACAGATAATCTGCAATAAAAGCTACCAGGTAGCTCGTGGTCCTACAATTAGGAGGAACAGTGCATGGCTGCATCCCCACATGCAGCACTGCTTATGCAGGAGCATGATATGTGTCTTTTGGTGTGCATACATGCTTATAGATGTGCCCACCAATGTCCCCTATACAAATACATCTAGTGTGTATGATCCGTTTGGATCTGTAGGTGGACAGTGTTTTCGTCTCTTCTGTCTGATACATGTTTTCTTCAGTTGAATTGTCTGGCAGCCAACTCTGTATTTTCGTTTGGTACATTAAATTGTTCTGCACTGTACTAGGAATTGTTTTCTGAATATACCCTTTTACCTGTTCAGATGGTGAGACACATTCTTCAGAGGAATGCTGGAACCCAAACAGCCTGCCTGACACGCCACAGTCAAAAGCGAGCAGTGAAGTCAACCAGATTAAACCAGAAAACTTGGAAGTTCTGATCCAGAAGCTTGATCAACTGCAATCAATGGACGAAGAAGCTGCAAGCATCAAAGAAGTCATGGCATCAGTCACTACAAATAAAGATCACCAGTATATCTATGAGATACTGTTGGCATCTGGTCTTTTGCACAAAGAACATAGTATTGCAGCATTACCTGGTCAACTCCAACCATCAAATTATCCAATCAATCCGGAGCTCTTCCTCATTCTTGAGCAAACAAAACCAGACTTAGTTTCCACCTTCCAAACTGTCAACAGAGCTAAGAAAAGATGTAAACCTTACACAGGGAAGCTTCACCGAAGACTTGTGTTTGACCTGGTAAACGAAACAATAGCTCAGAAGATGAGCATCTGCAGATCTGGAAGCCAGCCAGTAAAGTTTCTTCAATCAAGGAAGTTAAGTGGGTGGCAACTATTCAAGGATTTGTGCACTGAGGTTGACAGGCTAATAAAATGCTCCGAGGAGGAGGAGAATGAAAACATGATATTAGACGAGGATACAGTCAGTGGAACGAAAGACTGGATGAGCTTCGACACTGTGCTACATGGCATGGTTTGGGAAATTGAACGATCCATCTTCAAGGGCCTTATCGATGAGATCATCGGCGGTGAGACTACAGAGAAGATGCAATTTGTACAAAGGAAGCTGCAGAGGCAGCTTTCTTTCAGTAGTATAAACTGAATATGCGCTGTAGTAGTCATTTCCATTAAGAAGCTTATAGCAAGTAGCAACTAGCAAATGTGACATTTTCTATTTTTCTGAAGACTAAACTGTAGGAGTATAAATGATCCTCAACACTAGTCTTGCTGCCAGAAGAAGCAAGAAATATAAATATAATATTCTTAGTAAACTTCTGTCTAATGGTGTGATGTTGTTTTGATTGAATCATGCCGCACAATTACACAAGCCGTTGTTTCTTTCATGAAGCAGGGACCATTTGGCTTTTATAGTTTAGGAACATCTCATACTATTATAGATAACAAGATGTCTTCTGCGATTCTGCCACTCTGGCTTGAGTGCTAATGACACCAAACTGGGGTTCTAATAAAACCGTAGTCCAAACTGTCTTACTATATAGCCAAAAGAATGCAACAGTTCCAACCTTGCATTCACACATGATCAACAAAACGAGCCACTACCCTCCCCAAAGTAAACGGAATCAATAAGTGGTGTGAAGACATCTAACACTGCAGTGCCAGATCATGTAGGACACGGGATATGACACCGGATGCAAATTGGGAGCAGAGAGATGAATTGAACAGACAAGGACAGGACGGGACAGGCATTTGCTGAAAGTGACAGAGCAAGGCGTACCTCCAACTCCAATCCCAGACCGGCATGCATGCATGCCATTTTACAAACTGTGCCCGCGCAGTGAATAGCCCAAGATTGCAATGATCCACCTCCCGGAGTTATCTGACAACGACTTTCACAGAACTCCGGCATTCGATGCCCCTTCAGAGTTCAGACTTTCAGCACGGCTAAGGTTTCAATGGCACTGTTAACTTTACCAGTCAGAGATTCATCGGCTCGGACATGTGTACTGCCACGGCCCCCCGTGCGGTTAGCTCGCGTCATCGCCAAGGACGAACAGTCCTGAGCTTGGGAGGAAGCCTTTCGGCACCGCACATGGAATGCCGGCGCCGCCATGTCAGCGGAAGCAATAGGTTTAGCATCGTCCCCATCAGCGAGTCATCTGAAACAGGACCTGGCACCCATGGTGGGCGACGCCGCCAGCTAACACGCGCGGCCCAGATGCGAGACGCTGCTCTCCCAGCCAGGCAATGGCGCATAGGAGCAAGCGCCCTCCGGCGCCACGCCCAGTGCGCGCGCAAGCCTCACAAGCGTTTCGTCGAGCACGCGGTCGGCGCGCCACTGCCAGCTGGCTAGGAACGGTGAGCTGACGATCGCGATCTCGGAGAACGCATAGCCGCCTCCACCCTCCTCGTCAAATTCATCATCTGACGCCACCACTGCAAGAGGAGGAACGACCGACGGCGGCCCCGCAGCGGCATTGGAGCAGTTGTTAGTGGTGGTGGTAGTGTTAGGCCAATGGGAGTGGAAATTGGAATGGCGAGGTCACCGGCGACCGTCCGTCCGGATTTTTTTTATTTTTTTTATTTTTTAGCTCTTTTTTTTAAATCACAAATATGTTTTAAAATCTGAATCCTAAGCTCGGCGTCATCATTACTAGCGCCGAGCTTACACGTCTCGCTGGCGCCGAGCTTTTACACTCGAAGCAGACGTGGAGGTGACCTGGCAGGAAGCTCGGCGCCAGTCACCCTGGCGCCGTAGATCCTGACGCCGAGCTCAGCGCCGTAGATCCTGGCGCTGAGCTTGTGTTTTAACTCTGGCCCCAACCTTCCTGGTCGAGCCTTCTTCCTCTTCTTTCTCCTCTCTCTCTCTCGGGTTTTTTTCTCTCCCCACTTCGTCCCTACCTCACGAATCGGCATATTGAATCTTGAAAACTTTGATTTAATTCGTAGATCTTCGAGAGCAAGGTATCATCGCTTCTCTCCTAGTTTTTTTCGCATCGATTCGGTATATATTAGTCGAATTTTTCAACCTAAGAATCGTTATTACTTAGGGTTTCATTATATCCCTCAATATTTGTATTATACAACCGTAGGATGATGCCAATGCATGAAAAAACTAGCAAACCAAGGTAACCGCAGTGCATATAGCTATGTTATGGGTTCGTTGTTGTGCATCAAATGGAAAACCCTAAGTTTAGAGTTTAATGTTAATTGCTTTTGGTTCTTAAAACAAAATTGGTTGTATTGTAGTTATGGTTCTCATTGATATTTATTTGTGATGTTTTGATTTTTGTTTGTTAAATTATATCTGTTTTGTTAGATGCAACAAATGTATCGGGAGGAGTTTTGGCGAAAACGGGACCATTCTCGAGAATTATACCCCTGACGCGTCTATCAAAGATGCCTCCATCTCTTCTGACCTCCCTGTCCTTAACTGTGACTGTGATTTTCCGGCCCACGTTTTTCAATCAAAACATCCGGCCACAGCGGCGCGGTGCTTCTACACACAGAGCCGTTTAAATATAAGAAATTGTTTCCACTATCTTTTTTCATTATTCGTGTAAGTATGATACTAATATTTTGTTGGAATCTCGTTGTGTAGGACCATGAGAGATGCTTTTTTCTTTCAGTGAATCGACGGTGCAGACAAGTTTGATCCTAGGTATCTCCTTTTCGACGATTGGTTTGGAGGGAGACATCCACGTAAGCACTTCAAGCGGTGGGTTTCACCCCCCTAACCATCCGCCAATGACGGCTAAGGAGAAGCACCTAGTCATAGTTAGACGACTTGAGGAACCTCCTCTATACAATTGCGGAGATCGAGCTGTGATAAACCCTCAGAATACGTTGGAGTTTGTGTATCCAAACCAGCATGAAGTAAGTGCAAAGTATATGTGTTGAAATATTGAGCTATATGTGTTCATGTACTAATATCACCTTATTTAGGTGTTTTCAATGACAAAGTGTCATTTTAAAAAATGATTGTATGGTCCGAAAAACAAATGACCGAAAGAACCACGAAAGGTTAAGAAAAAAAGAAAGAAAGGATAATTTACAAATCACCTGTCATTTGCGAACGTGGTGTTAAATCTAACTATGGCCTAGTCCCTTCGGAGCTTGGAATAGACTATTATTGCGGGCACATGGTTGACTATGATGAGGTTAGTTATTTTTATGGTAAATATAAAATCATATTTTTTTGCTAAGACATATATGATATAATTTTTGTTTGAACAGAGCACTAGGAAATACATGTGGAAATGTTATGATGGTCAAGCTAAGTTTTTGGATGAACTGAAGAGGAGGTAAGTAATTGCATGGAAGAGGGGATATAGACCTGACTACGTCAACCTATTCGTTAAACATCACAAAAAAAAGATGTGTGAGTTTGCTAAACAGCGCGGTATTTATAATCCGATCGATTTTGGGCTTGACAAATGAGGATTGGAGAAATGGATGACGTTAGAGGAAGAGAGGGCAAGAAAGGAGGCAATAGAGGAGACAAGAGTATAGATGCAGGTCTTAAACGAGCATGTTGTTGCATTGTGTACCAGTGAGTGCTTGAAAGTTTTTTTTCGTTACCTGATTTTAAATATAATATAATCACGTTGCTAACTGATTGTATTTTATACATGAAGGGATCGGATGCAACAAGAAAAATACCGTAGAGGTGGCTTGTGTAAGTTTGAGGAAAAGAAGTTAGATGAGCACAGATTGCGAGATAATCGTACCATTCAATCATCGATTGTGTTGTCTCTAGCAGAGACGGACTTATAGGTGGAGAAGGCTGATGATGACACTGGCAGACTAAGCAAGCTCATCGCTCTAGCAGAGGCAGGCTTACAGGTGGAGAAGGCTGATGACGACACTGGCAGACTGAGCAAGCTCATCGCTCTAGCAGAGGCGGGCTTGCAGGCGGAGGAGGCTAAGAACGACACTGGCAGACTGAGCGATCTCATGGCTCTAGCAAAGGTGGACTTACAGATGGAGGAGGATGACTACGCGTTCTTCACTCAGGCCGCTGTCAATGTTTCATCACCGATAGCCTGCCACGGAGGTACCCGGGGCAGTTTGTTTGGGCTTCAGCGTATGCAGAATTCGACGGTAAACTCAAGAGATAGTCGATTTATCCTAGTTCGGACCCTCAACCGTGATCGAGTAATAGCCCTACGTCCAGTCGGTGTTAACCTTTGCGTTGGATTGATTATAAAGTGTTGTGTTATTTGAGTCTCTTCTGTTATCTGTCATCTAAGAAGCCCTGCCCTCCTTTATATAGTCAGGAGACTAGAGTCCTAGTCGATTTATAATGTAGAGTCCTAGTAGAATTACAGAGTAGTATTACTACTAGAATTACATGGGAGGAATCCTAATCAAACTAGATCTCCTCTCTTCCTTACAGGTGTATCCCGTAGGGTCCCGCAGTCGACAAGCCCCTGAGTACTTCATGGTTGAGCTCTAGAAGCTTTGTCTTGTTCCTTCAGGTCTTACCGAGTAGGAACAAGCAGTCGTCCGAGTGCTTTCTTGAGTAAAACCATATAGCGCTTCTTGGGATCTTCGAGTGGTGTGTGCTTTTTAAAGAAAAAAATACTCCCATCTTGGTGTAGCCCCTGAGCCTCTTGCTATTTGGAACAAGGAGCTGGAGGGTCTTGTCTTGAAATTACTCTGATTCTTCGTCGAAGGGCTCCCGAGCATATATCCGGGTTCTTTACTAAAAAGAACTCAGGATATAGCTTGGTCCATGGTTCTTTTTGTCGTGAGGCCTTAAAGTGGTCTGTCTTGAAGAAGTCTTCTTGGTGACGTGCGTTTTTTTGAAGAAAAAAGTGCACTCACTGAGTGTAGCCCCTGAGCCTCTTGCTATTTGGAATAAAAAGTTGGAGGGTCTTGAATCTTATGTTGTTTGAAAACTCCTGTCTTGAAGAAGTCTTCTAAGTGATGTGCGCTTTTCGAAAGAAAAAGTGCACTCACTGAGTATAGCCCCCGAGCCTCTTGCTATTTGGAATAAAAAGTTGGAGGAGGGTTTTGAATATGAGTTGTTCAAAGAACTAAAAACCTCTTCTGAGGATATGTAGGATCTTATAGACATTCTCAAGGGTGTATCCAAGTAACCCGCGAACTGCAGTAGGCTATTCATATACCATTGCAAGTCAACATAGTTGCACCACCGAGTACTTCCCATAATTATCTTGCGTGCTTGATGTCTTCTTGCATGCTGTTGTATGTCATGCCTCTTCCTTTGTTTCACTTGAGTAATGAAAGTACATATAGATATGCACGTGCATCCTCATATTCGTGCTCATCTTGCTGACGCAAAATCTTCTCGTTCGACCAAGATTCGATCCAAGTAAGGCAACCTAGATAATCCGTCAAAAGGCTTCGGGTGGGTAGTCCCCTCACCGGAGACCCCGTATCACCCTCAGCCTTAGAATTTCCAAATCACCGCAACAAGGTCGACCTTAGCTGTAGAGTAGTTGATCACCCCAACCTGAGTAGTCGATCACTACGGCCGAGTAGTCGGACATTCCTAGGCGACTTCTAGAGCAGCAACCGAGTAAGACAGCGTGGGGCGTGTGTCTCACCCAACGAAGTAGTGGCCAAGTAAGGCAGCCAGCGGTGGGCGAGCTCCATATTTGATGACGTGGTCCTAGAAAATGGTTCCCTTTCCGATGAGTAGGCTTCACAGGATTAAGGCCTCAGCGACCCAGGTAAATTAACTGTAGTAGAGCCGCAGAGGCATATGGATAATATCCTAGAGATATATGATGATTAAATAATATTTGAAAAAATATTAAACCATGACTTAGCTTGATTGACAGTCGCGTGGTAGAATTAGCGCACGATCCTAACATTTTGCAGCTCAGGAGACCCCAGTGGTTGTAGCCCCCGAGCATCAGCTTGCGAGTACTTGGACATGAGCTGTCGAGTAGTTGGTCACTGTAGCCAAAGTAGTCAGAAATTGTGACGAGTAGTCAGACAACTGGCTTGTTTCAGTCATTTTGCTTTTTGGTTCAGGTGTTAGCTTATTAGCTATCCCTCATCGGCGGGCTCAAGCATCTTTTTAGCTCTTTTGCTCTCGGCCGGTATGCTCAGACATAATTTCTGCCATTTTGCTTTTTGGTTGGGTGTTAGCTTATTAGCTACCCTTATCGGCGGGCTCAAGAATCTTTTCAGCTCTTTTGCTCTCAGGCCGGTATGCTCAGGCATAATTTCAGTCAGTTAGTTTTTTTGGTTCGGGTGTTAGCTTATTAGCTACCCTCATCGGCAGGCTCAAGCATCTTTTCAGCTCTTTTGCTCTCGGCCGGTATGCTCAGGCATAATTTCAGCCATTTTGCTTTTGGTTCGGGTGTTAGCTTATTAGCTACCCTCATCAACGGGCTCAAGCATCTTTTTCAGTTTTTTTTGCTCTCGGCCGGTATGCTCAGTGAAAACAACTGGGGGAAAGCTATAATAAGACATATGTTGTCGAGGAACACCATCTTTATTGATCATGAACGTTGATCTCTTGTGGCTTGTATATATATTCTTCCTTGGGTTGTTTTCATACGTAGAATCTTCTTAGTTGGCTGATGTGCCATGTATTATTGACTTCTTTTCTATCTTTAGTTATCAACTTGTACGCGCCAGCTGTCGATGTTTCGATGATTTTGCTTGTCCGGGTTATCTCAGTTGTTTCTATCCGGGAACCCCTCTTGTGTCTTCTCCTCTGCAGTAATCATCTTTTCTATTGTGCGTCTGAATTCTTTATTATTTCTCGGATTTTTTTTGCAGAAGTCCTGAAATTGCCACCTAGCCATGATTCTGTGAGAGAAAGCTTCGATTACTTCTTGTTCGGTGATGTCATGTACTTGAGCACGTAGTTCGCCAAATCGTAGATAGTAATCTCTGAGACTTTCGTCCCCTTTCTGCTTGAGTCCTTTTAATTTTACGTGGGTGATGGGGTGTGTAATGATACCCGTGAAATTTTCATAGAAAACTCTTTGTAAGTCCTCCCAATTTTTGATTGACCCTAGATTTAATTTGTCAAACCATTGGAGGGGCATGGTTTCTAGGGCCATGGGAAAGAACAAGGTCTTGATGTTGTCGTCTCCTCCGGCTAGTTCAATCGACTGTGAGTAAATCCTGAGCCACTGCCTTGGTTCGGTCTTGCCATCATATTTAGAGTGGTTGGATGGCTTGAACTTGTGAGGTAGTCGTATTGAAGCAAGTCTATTCGCAAAATAAGGGAATCTATCATGCGTTCCAACTTTTTTGTATTCTGATTTGGCACCTCCTTCCTACCAACTATCGTTTTGGTGAGAGTAGTTCTGCGGGGATGTCTAAATGGGTGCTTCGCTTCTGATCTTCCTTGGTTGTTTGATTCGATAGTTTTGACTATGGTCCCGTCTATTTTCTCTATTGTGACTTCCACTTGGTCTAAGTCTCTCGAAAGCGAACTTCCTTTGATTTTGATCTTCCTTCCTATGAGATGTTGACTTGACAGGTAGTCTTGAGCGGGCCCTTCCGTCGTGTGTCCTTAGGGCTACTGACTGGAGGAGGCCCTGGAGATGTTCCTGTTTTTTCACTGGGAAGTGATGTCGCTCTGAGTTCTTCTAGTGTTTCTCGGATCCTATTGTATGGTGTATTCGCCACGAGTCTTTCTTTGACTTCTTGTTCTGATTTTCTTCTATCGTACTCAGCTAGATCTGACTCATATTTGATCCAAGCTTCCTTGTGTTGCCTAGCATGGCGTTGGCGTCCTTGTTTCAATTTATTTCTTCTTTCTCTGGCTTGCTTCTGATTCTCAGTCTCACCATCGTGTCCCTGGATAAAAGGGTGATATGTTGGACTCAGATTCATCCGATGACCTGATGTCGGGTACTTCTGGGGGGTACCAATGATGACCGAGGATGTCGAACTATGAATACTTCTCGTGCGTGAATTGTTCTGTTATCGGTGTTGGTTTCCACACTATCGGAGTTGTTGATGATTTTAATAGAGGCTTCAAGGTCGTAGATCGAGTCTCCTTCTTGGTAGAGTAGAATTGCTATTGTCGTTGTGCCGACTTGTTGGGTACCGCTATCCTTAGGAACAGAACCTGGTCAGTGGACGATGTAGTCTTGAGATGTTATAGTTAGTACGAGACATTCCTGAGCTTCTTTCTGTGGCATTCTAAGCACCGGATCGAGGGATCTTTCGGGCCGTGCCTGATAAGATTTTGTCATGTTGTGGAGTCCGAACAGAAAAGGACCCGACTTCTTGAACGGATTCTGAGTGTACTCTGAGTTGTATTCTTGATAGGCCGAAGCCACGTTCTGGAACCCTACCGGAAAAGAACTTGGTTTCTCAAAAGAACTCGGGTAAGATTTCATCTTGGATGCGGAGTCTGAGTTTGAGTTGGATGCGCAAAGCCACGAAATCTGAGTTAGATCAGACATCATGAGCTGCGTGAATCTTTCGATGAGATGATCTGTCGTAGTCGCCGAAATAGAAAGGTCTTCATGGTGATCCGAATCTTCGAGAAGACGATTTTGGAGCTTGCCATCGTCGCCTGCATCGCAGATCCATAAACCGAAGATGAAGGTTGATCTCGTCGAGAAGATCATGTAGTCGAGGTCCGTCGAGCTCTCGGATGCAGTTTCGCCGAAAGCCCCTACCTGGCGCGCCAGCTGCTGATGTTTCACCACCGATAGCCTGCCACGGAGGTACCCGGGGCAGTTTGTTTGGGCTTCAGCGTATGCAGAACTCGACGGTAAACGCAAGAGACAGTCGATTTATCCTGGTTCGGACCCTCGACCGTGATCGAGTAATAGCCCTACGTCCAGTCGGCGTTAGCCTTTGTGTTGGATTGATTGTAAAGTGTTGTGTTATCTGAGTCTCTTCTGTTATCTGTCATCTAAGGAGCCCTGCCCTCCTTTATATAGTTAGGAGGCCAAAGTCCTAATCGGTTTACAATGTAGAGCCCTAGTAGGATTACAGGGTAGTATTACTACTAAGATTAAATGAGAGGAATTCTAATCAAACTAGATCTCTTCTCTTTCTTGCGGTGTATCTCGTGGGTCCCGCATCGACAGCCGTAGAGGAAGCGAAGGCTGATTACTATAGGCGACAGGCAGGTCAGAGCATGCAGGTGAGCCTAACCACAGCACGGCGGTCCGACGGGGGCGCGGTGGGCGGCGCGACGCGGGCGGCCGGGCGCGGGGAACGATGAGGGGACTGGCACGGGCGCTAGGCGCGGCGGTCCGACGAGGGGGCGCAGCGAGGGAGAGGGCGCGCAGGGCGGCGGCGACGGTTCTCTGCTCGGGTGAGGGAAAAACGAGAGAGAGAGGGAGAGGAAGAGAGAAAGATTGGGACCCATACGTAAGACCGGCTCGGCGCCAAGATCTACAGCGCCGAGATCGGCGTTAGGGTGACTAGAGGCGAGCTTCCTGCCAGGTCAGCTCCACGTCTGCTTCGAGCCCAAGAGCTCGGCGCGAGACATGTAAGCTTGACGCCATGCAATAATGACGCCGAGGTAAGGGTCCAAATTTTGAAATCATTCCTCCAGAACATATTTGTGAAATTTTTTTCAAAAAAGGGCTAAAAAATAAAAAAAAATCGACCGTCCGTCCCCGCTACAACTTAATGGGCTGGGAAACTGTTCGGCGGGCCAAGATCAGCCAAGCCTAACACACAGGGACGAAAGTCACATGGGCCCTAAATTATCATGTTTGGCCCGAGGAGTGCTTTGCACGCGTGACTGGGAAGGAGATGAAACGTCGAAACCCACCCAACCGCATCCTCCGATCACGCGTGTAGCCCATGGTAAGTTAGACGTGGCCCCACACGTCAGAGAAACATGGTAGCTTCGGGAGCCCGCGCCTCACTAAACCCTTTTCGAAACCCTCTTGCCCTGTTTCGCTATAAACCCTTCACGCCCCCCGTTTTCACGCCCCGGCGTCCGCGGCTCGCTTCTGTTCGCGCCGCCGACTCGCCTCGGGTCGACTCGCTAGGGTTTGCCGTTCCCGTCGCAGGCGAAGGCGGCGTCGTCTCGTGGCGGCGCCGTCTCCGTGGGCCTTCCCGCTCCCAAGGTTCACATCCCTTCCTCTTTCCTCTTTCCTCTTTCGCATAGGCTTGAATGTGTGTATTACTGGCGATCGGGTTGTCTCGACTGTGGTGGTGCGTTGTTTTAGTAGCGAGATTACTTCGGAATTCAGGGGCTGTAGACTGCGAATTGGGGAGGGGGTAGTTTCTTTCGTAGCGATATTATTTTGCAATCGAGGGGTTTAGTAGATTGGAATTCGTGATTTGGTTCTGGCCGGAGTCTTTGTTTTTGTTCTGATGACGTCATGACGATCAGATCCTCTTGCTTCCTATACCTGTGTAGGATTATATGGAATTTATGTTTCTTGTGGTGAAAAATGATCCAACACCTGTGTAGGATTAGATGGAATTTATGTTTCTTGTGGTGAAAAGGGCTGTTATGCTAAAGTGACTAAGTGGACATTTAGCTCACATAACAGTGAGCTAGCTTGAATTGTTTATTGGGGTATGCAGCGGAGATTTGGTGTAAAATTGTAAACTTTATTTCTCTGGGTTGAAATTGTTTCTTGGGGTATGCAGCGCAGATTTAGTGTAAAATTGTAAACTTTATTTGTCTGGGTTTGATTTGCTGCTAAGCTAGTGGCAGGCTCCCACTACTGTATGAAAATGCACAACGTTGCAAATCTAGTGCAATTCCCAGTATTGGTTATCAGTGTATTAAGAAGGAAACATGAATTCGTGAACTGCCATCATGCTGTCTCCTGCTGTTTGTACTTCTGGATGTCAGTTGTCACTTGGTAGCACCAAGCTTCTGTCAAATTAAACATCTTTTGTACAACCTAAATTTGTACAAGGGATGTAGTAAGACTTAATAATTACTTATTTTTTATACTTAAATTATTTCCTTGGTTCAGAAGTTCGATCTTTTTTCCTCAATGGCTATGGCTATGGATATGGATGTTGTTCAGTTGTCTTCCTTTACCTTTCTGAAGAAAGAGATGGTAACTATATCCTTACATAGGTTGGTGGATTGTTTACCATGGGGTTGCTTACTGCTTTTTTTTTCAAGGTTTCAGTAACCTTCCTACTTGGTTGCTTGGCAAACTAGATAGAATCTTTTCTTGTTTCTTGGTTAATCTTTTCATTACACTGGATAATCATGCATCTCCTAACAGTCTACTTCAAGGGGCTTATAAGTACTAATTTTGCTATACCTTGTGCAGCGATGGCCTTGGAAACTGGGAGCCCAGCTACTTCTTTTACTCCTCAAGTGGTATTGTTTTTCAACCCTTAATTAACCTTTACGTTTGTCAATAATCGCAGAGTTGGACTGAAAGTAATGATATTTCTGCTTACAGGTTGCTAATGCATTCGTTAAACAATACTACCAAACTCTTCGTTACGCACGAGAGGATGCCTATAAGTTCTATAATGACTCAAGTATTCTTGGTCGGACAGATTCTAATGGGAAAATGATGTATGTAACCACAATTGATGTAAGTTCTCTACAATGCCATGATGGTAGTGCTATCAATGGATTCTAGGAACTTTGGAATATGGAAGTTTTGTCTGGTTTCAATGTCAGTATATAAATTTTGATGACATGTTTCATATCTGCCTTATTAATTTAGAAGCTAATCAAATATATGGTTGATAGGCCTAACTACGCTAGTATATCATGGCCAACAAACTGTTCTTTTACGATGATTCCTAATTTTTTTAATGGATGAGGTGGTGATGGATCAACCCATTCCATTTCCTAAACTAGAAAAAAGAGAAGTGGTGGGCCACTCCATAGATCAAACCAAACACTCCCATAGGCTCCTGTCTCGATTAAATCATGGTTTCAAATTCAAATTGAACAAACTTGGCAATGCCTTATCTCTATATGTATAGAAGTAACATGTGAATTTAGTCACTTCAAACGTAGGAGTAACAAGTGAATGGGGTGGAGTATGGACTATTACTTGAAATTATGATTTTTAGCTCTGACTTATTGTTTATCTTGTATAAATCAGTAATAGCTTTTTTATTTCTATGTTGATTCTGATGGGATGATCAATTTGTTTTATGTGCTTGAACAGGATATCAAGGAGCAACTTGTGTCTACAGACTTAGCTGACTGTTTGATAGAGATAGAGACTGTTGATGCACAGCCATCCCATGTGGATGGTGTGCTCATTTTGGTTGCTGGATATTTTACAACGGATGCTGTGAAACAGAAGTTCACACAGTCATTCTTTCTTGCTCCACAGGAAAATAGAGGCTATTATGTTTTGAATGATATGTTCAGACTTACCCAGATTTCAACTGAGGTGAAGGAAGTTGTAGTTAACCATGATAATAAAAGCACACAGATTACTACCCTGCCCAATGATGAAGTTGTCAGCACCTCTGCAAATGTTGTTTCTCCAGTTAAAAATGATCCTGTTGTTGAGACATGTGTGAAAGTGGTTAACAAGGATGTTGAGAAGATACCTGAGGCTTCAACTCCTCTTACTGCTGAGAAAGCAGTTAACAAGGATTTGGAGAAGATTCCTGAGGCTGCTCCAGCACCTCGCGCACCAGTTGAGAAGGCTGCTCCTGCTCCTCGCTCACCAGTTGAGAAGGCTGCTCCAGCACCTCCTGCACCAGTTGAGAAGGCTGCTCCAGCTCCTCGCGCACCAGTTGTGAAGGCTGCTCCAGCTCCTTCCGCACCAGTTGTGAAGTCTGCATCCAGCTCCTCCCTCATTAGATGAGAAGGAAGTAACTAGGAAGACTTATGCATCAATTGTGAGTTTTTATTTTTATTTTACTTTCATGTACCTTTTACCGCTGCAAGTATCTAATGTGTCCGAGTTATTATATTGGCCTTTTTTCAATCATTCTGGCGAATTGCGTGTTGGCATATTTATTTGTATTGTCTGTTGGTGACTTGTAGGTTAAAACCATGAGGGAGAGCACACAGCCTGACCCAGTTGCCAAACCCGCCAAACCCAATCCAAGGCCAAAGGCGTCTCAAAATGTGGAGAAAAATGTGTCCTCACCTTCAAAACCTGCTCATGCTACTGATAATGCCCTCCCAGGCGATAAAAGTGTTCCTAAAAATAAATCACCTGATGGTTAGTTTCTCTTTTCTACTTCAGTTTCTTGTTTAAAGAAACAAGAAAATAATGGGGCTTATTCTGAATTGTAACGCTACCTTGCTTTGCAGAGCCAGGGTACTCAATTTTTGTTAAGAATCTACCTTTCGACGCAACTGTTGAAATGGTTGAACAAGAGTTCAGCAAGTTTGGTGCTATAAAATCTGGTGGTATCCAAGTCAAATGCCAGGTTAGTTTAAGTTGTAGGTTTATGGGTGTTTGGTTTTGAGGGGTTGATCCATCATTAGGCGATTCTATGAATATTGGTGGGATGGCCCCATTCATCACGTGTTTATACTAATTAGAGCAACTCCAAGATACTCTCTATATCCTTTCTAAATGCTAGGAATAGAGATTTTGGTGAAAAAAATACCCTCCGACAGCTTTTCTAAATGGTTATCAAAATATAGCCATCTTCTATTCCGGATTTTTCGCTAGCAAAAAATAGAAGACGAGAATAGCTCTTTATATTGCCCACGAGATATAGAAAAACTATTGGAGGGGTGAAAAGATATAGAAAGCGATTTTTATGCAGATGACTCTCTTAAATGATGATTTAGAGAGTGAGATTTAGAAAGCCTCTTGGAGATGCTCTTATATGCAAAAGGGGAATGAAGTGGTGATGGATCAACTCATAAGCATTTCTCAAAACAAACAAGAATTCGAGGAGTGGGATGTGCTTTAGTTTCTACACTTGTTGACATTTTCTTCATGTTGTTGCAGCCTGATCAGTTTTGCTTTGGCTTTGTCGAATTTGAGTCTCAGCAATCCATGGTAGCAGCAATTGAGGTATGTTTGCCTTGTCTAGTTGACTTGTTTTAGAGCATGCTTTGCAGTTAAATTCTTCTGTTGCATTCATGTATTTGGTTACTTTTCTAGGCATCTGCAGTCTGTAAGCTACATGATTGAAGTAGTTTCAGTTAGCTGGAGAACATTTATCTATGTATTTTGACTTACGCTGAACGATGTGCATGTGCTGTGGGTTTATAAAGTTTGAATAACTGAATGATGACTCAAAGTATTTACAAATAATAATATTTCCTTTTTTTAGGCTTCTACGGTTTATTTCGGCACAAGAGAATCATATGTTGAGGAGAAAAGAACCAAAACACGAGGTGAGCAAGCATTCTGATCTACATAAGTCTAGTCAAGTGAGCATGTTTTGGTTCATAATTGTTGACATACTACCTCGACATGTTCACCTGTAAAGATAGGTGGTTTTGTAAAAGTAATGGCACCCTGACCTGTTACCGTCATAAATTCTGAATTATATTCCCAGAGAAGTCATGGCTGTGTTGGTTAGCAAGAATTTTTTACTCGATGGTGTCTGCAGTTTGGTTTGGTTCCATTCCATCCTTGGCTGGCTAAATATTTCCATACACTGCGAACTAGCTCATGTGCAACTACGTACATTTTCTCTATAGCCAATTAATTTAAATTCTAGCAACTAGTAGCTGCTTACCATTGTTGGGCCTTTTCAGTTGCCTAACCTTTGACGATATAATTCTATTGGTCTTGTGCTTGAGCTAGGTTTGTGCCTGTCTGTTCATTCTTTTTTGTTTGAATTCAACTGACGTGCTTCTTTTCCTTTTTTATTTCAGTTGTCGATGGTGTTATCACCCGTGGGGATGGCAATGGCAACGGCTTCCAGTCTGGCAGAGGTGGTTACTACGGGGACAGCTACAAGCGGCAGTGGGGCGGTCAGAACAACGGCTACTACCACGATGGAGATAACACAAGGAACTGACTATTCAGGCCGTGTCCGAGGACCGCAAGGGAACGGCTACCCTCAGAACGGCAACGGCTATCACCAGAACAGGAATAGCTACCAGCAGAACAGCAACGGCTACTCTGGCAGTGGCTACCAACAGCGACGCCCCAACAACAACAACTGGAACGGAGGGAGGGTCGAGCGCAACAATGGCCCCAGGCAACAAGGCCCTGCTGCTGCGTAGACTGTCATTTTGCAGTCCATCCATGAAACGAAAGCAGTGAGGATATTTTCATGTCCTAGGAACTAGGAACACCAGAGTCCGGCTTGTCTAATACATTGTCATGGGCTGCATTTTTGGCGCAATTGATAACAGCAATTGTGCGTCTTTTGTCTGGAACTGCTATGAGTAGTGGGGAGCAGGTTTTGCAAAAATTCATCTATGTACCCGTGCAAAATCGCTGTGTGCACAGCGATTTATCTGCTTGGCAAAGGCTTTCAAATGTCTAATTTTGTGGGCCGGGTCCCTGAACTGGCAACTGGACTGATGTGTTGTTGGCGAGGAGACAAGCTCTTCTCCTTTTTTTGGGACGGGCCGCTGCTGGCCACAGCTTTTGCAGGGGAGCTTGTCCCGTGCAAGCTTGGCCAAACGCCACAACCCACAGGGATCGCTTAGCATTCACGCGCTCGTTCCCCCCTCTCTCCCTTTCCCTTTCCGTCCGCGCGGCGCGGGCATGGGCATCAAATCCGGCCGCGATCCGCTTCGTTCCCCGGGGGGCGACGAGCGGTGCCTGCACAAGTAAATACTACCTATGCCTGTCCGCTTCATCACACAAAGAAAGGAAAAAAGGCGTGACCGAGCGAGAGAACCAGATGCCAAACTTGTGGTGCATGCACAGTAAATACCATATATTAGTTAACCGCGGCGTGTAGAGGTTGCAATCGGACTGAGAAGGACACATCTAGCATGCCTAGGATAGGATATATCGGCCGATAGTCACGGCTACGAGGTGACACTTTGACTGATAATTTGTATGAGAACAAGACATTTTAGACGACCAAATATTATGCAAATGTTTTTTTTTTCGGGCGCGCCCAGAATTTGAACTTCCAGAGCGCACACCTCCTCAATCAGCATTTTTTAGTTGCAAAAACAAAACAAAAAAAAACTCAGCAGCTATTTCTCTCCGACTCTGGTCCTCACCCCCACCACGGCGAGCTAGGGTTTCGCCGGAGCTCCCTAGCTCGTTCGCGATGCCACCTTCCTCCCCCCCCCCTCGCCGCCACCGCCGCCACGACCATAGCTCCCCCGCCCCCGACCTGGCCTGGCCACCGCTACCGCCGCCAGTTCCCCTAAACCGCCCACGGGCCATCCCCACCGTTTGGCCGACCTTCCTCCCCCCGGCCGGCCCCTTCTTCTATACCCACTGGAGTTGGAGAAGACACTTAGGAGAGTTTGTCCGGAACCGTAGAAAGCAGATCTAGGAGGAGGAGAGAGGAGAGAGGAGAGAGAAGGAGGCCTACCTGGCATGGATCCGCTATCGCCACATCCACCATGGCCGCGCGCGGGGACGCGGTGGGGTGCGGGCTCGGGGAGGAAGTCGTTGGAACCCTAGAAAGCAGATCCAGGAGGAGAGAGGAGAAGGCCTACCTGGCGCGGGGAGGCGGTGGGGCGTGAGCGCGGGCGCGGGGAGGAAGTCGGCAGTGAGGTGCTCGCTGGAGAGAGAGAGAGAGAGAGAGCCGGGCAGGTGGGGTGTGCGGGCAGCGGGCGGATATCCTACACGTTTTTATTTTATCATTTCCGGATTTTTCCCATGATGTATGGATATTTAATAAACATCTATTTCACTATATATGTCATCTACCTTATATAGTAGTACTTCTTCTTTACATGAACAAAGTTAAAAGGCTAACCGGATGACAGTCCTAAAACCGATCGATATGATCTAATTCCCAAATGGAGTGCATGAGCACGTACTTGTCAATACAATGGCATGAAGGAATAAACGGGTGTTTGGTTGTCCCTCCTAAATTTTAGTCGTTGTCCTATCGGATGTTTTGGACACATGTATGGAGTATTAAATATATACTAATTACAAAACTAATTACATAGTTTGTGACTAATTTGCGAGACAGAATCTTTTGAGCCTAATTAGTCCATGATTTGACAATGTTTGCTACAGTAAACATGTGCTGATAACGGGTTAATTCTGCTTAAAAAATTCGTCTCGTGGTGTACTGACGGATTATGTAATTTATTTTTTTTATTAATATTCAAATATCCCATACAATATCCTCCCAACACACGTCCTAAATTTTATTAGCCGGATCGAAACGCCGCGACCAACAAACTATCAAGAGTGCGTGAACACAAAAGTAGTAGTACGGAGTAGTATATAGTATGTACATTTCCCCCTCTCCGATCTCAGAAAGTCTGCAAACTAATAAAGTGCACCCACATGAATTACGGCATGAGCGCGAGCGCACCGCGCGGCAAGTTGCACGTATATATTGTATCGGCTCAGGTGCATGCACGCACGCTGCCGTGCCCAAGTGACTGCCAAATTGGCGTCGTGGCGACACTGAATAGTGATCGGTGGATAACGTAAACTATCACACGCGCTGGGCCGGGCCGGGCTCCGTGCATGCACTTCCCTCTCTCTCTCTATATCTCTATCTAGATCTTGCAGAGCAATGTGACTAGGAGAGAAGGAAACGAACAGCAGCAGCGAGCGATCGAGTAGCAGCAGGAGATGGCTGTAGAAAGGTTAAAAGGCGGCACGGCAATATATTCTGCTCCCAACTTGTGCAATTTGGCTTCTGCGTTTGTGGTCAAGCAATGTGCCGTGTGTGCACCTTCTTTTCCCTTACACGTATCGGCCCCCGGCCCCCCCTCCTTCTTTCTACTAGTTGGGGCCAGTTTGGATGCCAAAAGTTTTGGCAAAACGCTACTGTAGCATTTTGTTGCTATTTGACAATTAGTATTTAATCATAGTCTAATTAGGCTTTAAATATTTGTCTCGTGGATTTCGTCTAAACTGTGTAATTAGTTTTATTTTTTATTTATATTTAATGCTTCATGTATGCGTCTAAATATTCGATGTGACGGAAAATCTTGAAAATTTTGACATTTTGGGATGACATTTTAGGGTGCAGCTAAACATGGCCTTGGTTGAGGGGTTAATGATGTGCATGAGGTCGATGGACGCGATCGACCGAGGAACTTACGTGTGGTGGACTGGTGCTACAGCCTACCACCGTTGTTAACACCACACTTGGTTTGGTGTATCACTTTGTCACAAAATCAAGTGTTGGCCCACTTTGAATGAACTTTGAAGTATCTAGTACTCTCTCCTTTCCAATTTATATGTTATTTTGTTTTTTCTAAATATATAGAAAAACTATGTGATTGAAAAAGCTAACAGCCTGTTCGGGAGGCCGTATCGTATCGTGGATTATTTACTGCTGCCTGGTTTGGTGTGAGAGAAAAACACTGTTTCCGGTTGAAAATTTACGATCGTTTACGAGCAAGCGAACAGGCTGTAAAACGATCTATAATTTAGAATAGGAGGTGCTACCTTTTTTCTTTTTTTTTTCTTTTTGCAGTTTCTCTTTTCCACCTTTGTGCGTGGTTCCAATTTAATTTAACTTCGAGGGGCGTCCAAGTTCTGTGTTTTTGGAGGGCTCCAGGTACAAGATGTATTCTTTATGCCGATCGTGTCTTAGATCTGGGAGGCAATTGCACCTACGTCGTCAATGGCTGGGGTGAAATATGGTACCCGTAATGTCCCATGGGGCCCACACGTCAGAGACACAATGGGCCCGGCCCATGTGTCATTTAGGGGTTTGAAAACAGATATCACTAGCATAGATCAAGGAATCGTCTCTAGCTAGTTCATCAGCCTGCAACGAGATACGTATCTCGATCGACCTGTAGCATTTTACTGGCCCGTCGAATGAAACCAAGCCGCCGAGCAAAATGCACGCACGTGGATCGGAGCATGTGTGTACGGACAGAAACGTAAGTCTTATTACAGACGTGGCCTTGAAAACCTTCCACCGTTTTACGTGTAATAACTCTGCAGAGCACACATACGTGGTCGGACCTACTTAACCCGTACCTGATGGACGGAATTGTCACAGATTCCGCCTGAACACGTAGAAACTACATATTATAAGAGCAAGTATAATAGCAGGCTGTAAGCCGACTAAATGCTGAGGTGGAGGAGAAAGGGGAGGAGAGAGAAGAGAAGCGGGCTGTAAACTTACAGCCGGCTTAGGCACAAGAACCAAGAAAGTCTGTGAGAGAGATAAATGGGCCATGTATTAACTGTAAAGAGCCAACTACTATATGAGTGGGCTAAGAAAAGGCTGTAAAGAACCTTACAGCCAGCAAGCCGGCTATATTATTAGCCTTGCTCTAAATATAAATATCCTGTCGTAGCATCAGCAACTTTTCTAACTAATGATCGCCAGGTCGTTTACCAATGACAGATCTCTACAAACTTGTTATGATCAGTGTAGACTGTAAAGTTCCGGTAACAAAAAAATAATAATGATACCCTAACTAAACTTTAGCCATATAAATATATACAAACATGCGAACTAAAAGTGAACTAAACTTTACGTGTTGTTTGGTTCCCGTAGTTGTAACGCCGGTAACAGATAACGTGTTTGTGTCAGTCCAACTGTAATTCGGCCACTACGCCGGTAACAGATAATGTGTGATCCTGTTTGTTTCAGTCCATGGGTGATTCTATCACGCCACAATTTGATTCCCGCCTATAGAAATTTGTTACCCCTCTCAAAAGAGCGTGAACCGTTACCTGTGTGCTCTCTTCGCCGCTTTGCATATTCTGCTGCACAGGAGGCATCCTCCGCTCCGCATTTTTTAAGGCGCATGCCCCAAGACGGAAGCCGATGCCTTGTTTCCTTTCCATTCCGTTACCGCCACGAAAACAAACAGCACCTAGTTCCTATACATCAACCAGTCATTAGTTCATTAGTTGATAATATAGTGGATTAAAGTGGACTAAAAGATGCCCATAAGTCTATGCCTAGGTTTTTTTTGTTTGTTTGCTTTTAGTTCACTTTCAGTTCATGTACTCCAACATTAGCTACCTGACTAAAAGTTATTTATTCAAACTCTAGCTCAACTAAAGTCCTGGTCGCTTGGCTTATAAGCCGTATTTTTTTTTAGCCAACGAATAATATTTTTCTCTCACAATAAATCAGCCAACAGTACTTTCAGCCATGACTTATTATCAACCAAGACATAAATTTTAGTCCATCTAAAAACTTTATGGCGTAGATCATCCAAACAGGGCTAGGCTAGGAGCCAGTAGTGGCATGCCAAACCAAAAGGCTCATGCCTAACCCACAGTAGTAGCTAGCTGCAGCCCTGCAGGTAGCAAACATACTCCTGTGTTCACGCGTACGTTCCAGTCGCTCCATAGTACGCGTAAGTGCGTTTTCTTGCTAGCGGTTGACCTTTTAGCTACATTAGGAGGGTGATTGGTTGCTAAGGATCGGCGAGCCAGGATAGAGTGGCTGTTCAGGCTCTTTCTAGCTATGATAAGACTATACACTTTACTGTGTTTGATTGTCTTTGTTGTTGGTCCGGTATGAAACGAGATCGTGTTTGATTGTACGTATGCATCAAAGTTTTGAGTGTCTAACACATAGGCCCCTGCACCATACGTGTATAAAGCTATCCCGGTTCGCGAGGGAAGGTGAATTATTGAGAACACGGAGGCGTGCGGGATGGAGGAGGGCAGATGAATGGAACGAAACAGGCAAAACGTGCGAGGAAGGGAACCAAACATAACCATAGTGCACCACTTGGTGCCGGATGGGGCTCCGGACGGCGCGAGCAGAGCAACCAATCACCCCCTAGATCGACTAGAAGGTACAGTTCCCCGTTGGCACACGCATCATCACGAACTTGATCAACTTGCACCTTTCTGGTGTGGTTAGTGCAGTACTTAGCACTAGTAATTAATAACAGATTTCATCATGAGGGGCTGCAAGTTGGGCATTAACAACAATTAGTTAGTCCCTACGCTACGCCGAGATGCAGCAAGGATCGCATGGCAACTTGCGCTTTATTTTCAAACCGCAGGCTGTACAACAATCGTGGCCGGTTATACTGCTAGTTGCGTGTTGGGATCAGACTTTCTTTATTAATCAATTTATTTTGGTATAAAGCAGCTAGTTAGACACTGTAAACATCACTATCATTGTCGACAAATAAATGCATGGATAAACTTATCGTCCTGTAGTAGCATCTTTAGTTGGATTTGTGGGATCGTCATCAACTTGAGTGATAAGGAGTACTAGCTTTGCTTCCAAACTATAGCTCACTTTATTATTGTCTTAAATCAAACTTCTCTAACTTTATTAACTATGGAGTACTCACTTTGTTTCCAAACTATAGCTCACTTTATTATTGTCTTAAATCAAACTTCTCTAACTTTATTAACTACAGAGTACTCACTTTGTTTCCAAACTACATAGTACTCACTATCAAGTCTCTCTGGTAAACAGTGTACCACACCCTCTATCCGCCCCAATGATCCTTGCACTTGAAACTCCTTACGCACAATCATGGTCCGATACACTCTCTTCGCCTCAAAAAGATGATAATCCTCATTTTTCAAGAAGTCAAAAAGTTTTTGGTCTGACTAAATCTGTAAAAAAAATATCAACATTTATGATACCGAATAACTTACATTGGATTAACCATAAAATATATATTCATATATAACAAGAGTCACAAATAATAATAAAATATTTTATATAGGCTTAGTCGAACTTAAGAAAGTTTAACTTAATCCAATCCGATAATTACATGTTATTTGGAATAGAGGTAGTAGATGTCATATAGAATTCATAATGTAAAAGCACTTATTGCCCGTGTCATTTTCATTTATAGTGAGATACCATAGAACCGGAGCTTCTTAATATTCTGACTAAAGTTTTAAAATCTAAATAAAATCTCATCCGAATGAAAAATGAAACTATACTTTTATCAGCCGATAGGACCGAAGATCACGTATTTTTATCGAAATTCCCCGCTAGCACGGTAGCGTCGGAAAGCAACCTAGAGTATGCCATTGCTAAAATAAGCCGGTGCCTTTTTGTTTAGGTCAGGTCAGGGTACCGCTGCCCACACACCAGTGGTGGCGTTCAAATGGGCGCAACTTGCCGCGACCGAAGGATATGTTTAGTTCCACCAAAATCTAAACTTTTGCAAAAAGAAGATTTTTCGTCACATTAAACTTATAGTACATGCATGGAGTATTAAATGTTGATAAAATTAAAAATTAATTGCACAATTTTATTGTACTTTGCGAGACAAACATTTTGAGCCTAACTAATCAAACGATTAGACAATCACCTACAGTACTGCAGAGAATCGGGCGGCGCCGATTCCACAGACAACTAAACGCAGCCCAAACCAACCGCCGAGCCACGCCGAAGCGCCGCTAGTTTAGATTCCACCCTCAAATTTTACGCCAGTCACCCTTAGAGTATTAAATATAAACTAAAAATAACTAATTATACAGTTTATGACTAATTTATAAAAAGAATCTTTTAAACTTAATTAGTTTATATTTTAACAATAAAATACTACAGTAACATATGTTACCGACGAATTTAATTAGGTTTAATAAATTCGTCCGTGATTTATCGAAGAATTCTGTAATTTATTTTGTTATCGGTATCAAACACCCATGCCATATTGGATGTGACGTTCTTAAATTATTGGCGGTTTGAATCTGACACTGACAGCGTCAAATCGCCGACCCCAGATTTTTTTACCCCTCTCTCTCTCCCCCTTCCATTCTCTCTCTGTGGCCAACATCGTACGAGATCGATATCCCCAAGATTCTGCTCCCCGCCTCGCGGATTTGCTGGATCACCTGCGGACGCCGAGCCTATAGCCCCCTTGCGCTGTGCTGCCCCGTGGCGTATGCCTGTGATCTCTCTGAGCACGCACCGTGCAGCAACTGCACACGTACTACTAGAGTGGGCAGTCAGCAAATGGTGGCTGCATAGCGTCAAGAACTCAAGATGGCTATGAGCCTCTGGTGCGCTTAAGCTTATCCGGGGTTCATGAGATGGGGACTTCCTTGGGTGTTCCCATCACATGCGTGGTTCTTATCAAGACCTTTTGATGCGGGTATCTAAGTATGTCGACAACAACACCGATGTGCCATTATGTGATTGGGATTTGGATGATGACATCAGAAATTTCGATGAAGCTTATCGTTTCACTAATCTCTGTCAATGTGCACCGTCACCTATACGAGGTACGAGCTCGGTTCGCTAATCCTTTGCTGGGATAGGTATCCAAGTGCATTTTACTTCCTCCATTCTAAATTATAAGATTTTTCAACTTGTTCCAGATACATTGCTTTCATTATATAACTAGACATAGTTCATAGCAAAAGCTATGTAGCTAAAAAAGTCAAAACGTCTTATAACTAAAAAGAGGAGTATTCAATATTTGCCATCTTAACTATCGACCGTATGGGGGACACCTTCAAAATCTAGTACCCCTTTTTTAAAATATTTATATCATTTTATCTTAATGCTAAATTTAAACTTCTCGGTTTTTTATCAAGTATAGAGAAAAAATGCATCAATTTGTTTTTGTTTTTGTAGATGTTATATATTTCAAAAAAAACCTGATCAATATTTTTCAAGAAAACTTGATTTTAGAACAAAACATAAAATTTGTAGCGAAGGGTATCTACTAAAAACTTTATATTGTTGATGTAGGCACAATTTGCAAGACAAGTTTTTTTACTGCTGAATTATCCCCTAACCTCATTGAATTCGAGTAACATAGCCCTTGAAACAAGAATTCCTCGGTCTCTAACATCACCATAAAATCACTAGTGTTTGAAAAAGAGCATTGCGTTAGATGCTAAAATCTTGTCTCGGACATAAGAAACAATATTTCCACACAAGTACCCACTTCGTCTAGTAATAATGCAATTCTATAGCATGGTGCTGGATCAAACAATATTTAGTTCGACCAAATTTATATAAAAATATTAGCAATATTTATCATACCAAGTAATTATCAATAGATTCTTTGTAGAACATATTTGCATATCATCTTTTATTTGAAGTTATAGATATTTGTATTATGACCTTTAAATTTAGCTCAAATTTTATATAGTTTGACGAAGACTAAATTTAGAATTGCAATCTTGTAGACCTTGTTTGGATTTGCATGTAGTCATCTCAATCCACATGTGTAGAAGTGGATTGGAGTAGAATTAAACTAAGTTTCATTCTAATTCATTCCAAAATACGTAGATTGAAGTGAATACACATGAAACTAAACAAGACCTTAGTATGGACGAAGATAATACAATACTAGGTAGAATTGATATTTCTGTGCGAAATTTGGGAAACTTACTACTGTTTAGCTCCCATCACATAACAAAAAGAAATATGAGATTATGGCTCTTTTCGTTTCACTGAAAAGTCATGATTGAAAATATTATTCACTAATTTATTGTGAGAAAAAAATATTATTCTTGGCTTAAACAATACGCCTCACGAGACGAGTGAACGGGGCCTGTAGCTCCGTCGTCTCTGGGTGATGATAATGGACGAGGACCTTCACAACCCGTCACACTCACACGGCCAATGCTGCAATCAGCCGCTCAAACAAAGCATTTGTCACGCCTGCAGGCGATCCGCGACTCCACGGCACTGGGCCCACAAGCATACACTACGCGCCGTCCACTTGTTCCGCGGGTCCCACACTCGGGGGACAGCCGGGCTCCATAGCTGCCGTCCGTTCTGACCCGCGCCGCCGCACCCCGACACCTGGACACGGCGCGCCAGTACGTCGCTGTCACCCCCACCCGGAGTGACGTGTCTCCCTCCAGCCGCAGGGGTCGGGAAAGCACCGCCCACCGACTTGCGGGGGCCAGCACGCCGTGGGCCCGCGTGTCATGCAACTGCGAACGAGGCGCCTAGACGTGGCCTCCATCTCCAGCAGCTCTGCGCGCCAACTCCCAAGCCGCACCGTCCCACATTCCCACCCACCGATTTGCGGGGCCGGGGATCCCGCGGACCCGCTTGTCATGCAACTGCGAACGAGCCAGCATGCCCCGCACGCCACACCAACCAGCCGCACCACGGGGCTGCCCAACCCGTGCCCGATGACCCGCTGGTCCCGTGCCGTCCGCGCCTCCACGCGTCATACAAGCCCGGGAGTGGCTGCGGCGTCGCGCGCGAGGGCCTGCCTGGCGACCCGGCAAGCTGGCCTCGGGGGCAGTGAGCTGTCGTGGGGCTCACACACGAGGCGTGCCGCGGCGCGGCACGTGGCGAGCGATGCGGCGGCCTGCGCACACACGTACCCCCCCGGTCCCCGCAAGGGGCCTGCTGCGGCTTTAAAAGCGGATGCCAGAGACGTGTCGCTGTTGCGTAGGCCCCCGCGCGACACCTGTGGACCCCGGAGGTGCGGCAAGTTGCAGCTGTTTCGTTGGTGCCAGTTGCAGCCTTGCCGGCTAGGCCTTGTAGCTGCCTGCCCCTACGTGGTCCCGGAGAGCCGTCTCTGGGGTGGCCCGAGCTGAGCGAGCTGACCAAAGCCAAGCCGAGGGGGTCGATGCAGTAAACGGCTCTGGCCGATTTTCATTTACCTCATTTTCTTCTACAAATATAGGAGTATTTGTTGGGCGGTGTTTTTTAACAAGCGGAATAATGGTCATAATGACGGATTCTTATTATTAGTATTTGCAACAATGCGTTTAGCGCTTGGCACTATACGAATCCACAACGAATATTTGCATATAAATGTTATAGATAAAGACAATAATGGTGTAAGTGTATTTTCTAGAGTCGTGCTTGTAATGCAGCCACCCATGCGTTGACGGATCTGGGGTACTGTGTGTGTCGAAGGGGAAGAGATAATTAGGCAACTCTGCTCCCATGACTGTTAATGTAATTGTGTTTGCTGATTCCTCGGCTAACAAGTAATGAAAGCTCCAGAGTAAAAAAAAAATGTATACTATGAGCCATGATGCTCGTAATTCTTGTGTATTAGTATGTTAATGTTGTATGGATATAAAAATGTGAGAAAGTAGAACTAAGATTACGGTAATAACAATTGAAGTTCTTATTCGACGATTGTTGGCACCTACAGTTGTCCCTCGGTCTTATCCTTAATGGTTAGGACTGGGGAGTGTCAATTCTTAGAGCAAGAATAGTTCTCAATCACCAAAAAATCAACGACAAAGAAACAACAACAATTTTACCGTTGTTTGGTCTAAAAAGCTCGAGCAATACCTGATTTTGGCCAAAAAAAAACAGAGAAACAAATTTCCTCACAAGTCAGGTTTAATCTGCCTTAATTTTCAAACATGTTCGGCTGATAGTTTTTACGGCTGATAAGCCGGTTATGCTATTTTATTATGAGAGAAAAACACTCTTCCATGGCTGACTAAGTTCAAGTGAACAGAGAAAAACATTCTTCCATGGCTGATAAGTTCAAGTGAATATGGTGTCAGTGCAGAAAGTCGCCAACAAGTAAATATTTGTAGTTTTGTCGTACGTTGTGATCAGAGGTGGCCTAGCACTCAATGACACAGGGTTTATATAGGTTCAGGCAACATGCCCTACGTCCAGTTTGAGTCGGTCGGTGACTTTATTCCTAAGCCCAGGTGCTCGAAGTTTGCAGTGAGGTTACAAACGAGAAGTAGAAAGATGGGGTGCACGAGAGGTCTGGTCGAAAGGGCCAAGAGCAACGGGAGCTCCTCTATGAGCTAAGTGTTCAAGCATATGCTTGAGGTCCGAACCTGACGGTTCTGTGGTTGTGAGCTAGTGAACTTGATCGATCTGGATTAACTTGTAGGAACTCAAATCCACTGAATGTTGGAAGAGAGCACATCCCCTTTTATAGATAAAAGGGATGGCCTTACAAGTGAGAGAGAGAGTTCGTATGCTTCTAAGTCTTGTTGTCCACGCCGTCAGGTATAGGAAGGATGGTAGGAGCCCACAACACTATTGGATGTCGGTCGTTTGTGGGAGGTTACGTCGTCTTGTTTCACGTATGGCAGATGTCGGCACCTGCATATACTGTTGATGTCCAGAGGCATATGAGGAGTTTCACCATATTCACTCGGTATGGTAAATCCCGGCGTCGACAACACTATCGATGTCCCAGAGACATGTGGGAGGCCTTACCGTATGGGAGTTAACGGCGCCCACAATACTATAGAGAAAAATATCGGCGCCTACAATACTGTTTGTGTCAGGGCAGTTGCAGAGTATTGTTCCTACAGGTGACAGGGTACTATCCCTGGTATCATGGTTTGACTTGAGCGCCTTGCCTTGCTTTCTCCATTCGTTCCTTGGTCCTTTCTGGGCCGACGTCCCCGGTCGATTCATCCTAGTCGGCTCTGGTTACGCCAGTCGGAGAAGGGCAGTGAGCAGGGTCCTTGCATACCCCGATCGGAGATGTGGGGTCGGAGTCGGAGGTAGTGCTTTGCCAGGCCTTTCTGTCGGAGAGATCGTCCAGAGGCAGCTGGAAATTGAAGTGAGCGCTCTAGTCGGAGAGGTGAGCCAGAGTCGACAAGCGAGCGTTGTTCCTCCCCGGCCAGACCTTTTAGTCGGTGACTGGACCACCCTTTTGACCTGTTGTTTTAGACTCTTGGGCTGGCCCATGAGTTGCGCGCTGTCTGCTTGGACCGAACCTTTACGGAGAAACCGGTCTACGAGGGACCTCGGGTTTATGAACCCAACAGGAGCCCTCGAGCCTCCAGGCGATTCAGACAGAATCGTCCGAGGGATTTTTGTCTTGACGGCGGGTGCGCGCGAGAGCACCCGCGGGTGTAGCCCCTGAGCCCCCAGGCGGTTTGGGTAGAACCGTCTGGGGGGGTTTGTATTATCAGCGGGGGAGGTTTTTGTTTCGTCGGCGGGTGCAAGCAGCGAGCGCACCCGTGGGTGTAGCCCCCGAGCCCCCGGGCGGTTCGGGCAGAACCATCTAGGGGTGTTTCTTAGTGAGCGTGTGCGCATGTTTTTCAGTCGAGATGGAGTTGTTTAACCAAGGCATCGTTGTGCAGCCGAGGTGGTTAGTTGTGTTTAGGGATCTGGTGAGACGGAGCTCATGGATCCTGGCGTCGATGCGCATCGTGGGATCGAGCGAGGCAGATTAGTTTTTTAGGGATCGAATGAGACAGAGCTTGTGGATCCTGGCGTCGGTGCGCGCCATGGGATCGGGTGAGTCAGAGTCGTAGATCCTAGCCTCAGTGTGGCCTCCGTAACTGAGGCAGTTTAGTTTAGTTAGTTTGGGATCGGGTGAGCCGGAAGCTCATAGATCTTGATGGGGTGAGTTTGGGGTCACAAGAGCATGGCTTCGGTGCGGCCTGCGCAACCGAGGTAGTTAGTTTAGTTAGTTTGGGATCGGGCGAGCCGAAGCTCGTAGATCCTGATGGGGCGAGCTCAGAGTCGTAGACCTAGGTGTTTTGGAGCGTAGTCGGAGCGTAGCCGGGTGGGGCAAGTTCGGGGTCATAGACCTAGGTGTTTGGAGCGCAGTCGGAAGGGGCGAGTTTGGGGTCGTAGACCCAGGCATTTTATGTCTTGAGCCCCCTAGCCCTGTTGGGCCTTAGTAGGGGGTCAGTGTGAGTTGTGTGCGTTACCCCGTCCTTGGTTCCTTATAATCGGAGGGGCTGAGCTTTGTCGCTTGTCTTGATTCGCTCGGGCTCGAGTGACGTGCTCGGTGAGTTCACTAACGGGTATGATCGAGTGGAATCCAGGTCCATCGTTCATGATGGGGTCAGGCATAGCCCTCTTGTGACATTCCACTGCTCCTTTACCTGCAACCCGGTAGATGTCTGGGTCGTTTCGGAGACCGACCCGGGTGGCCTAACGGCCTCCCCTCGATGGAGATTCTATGGGCTTGGCAAGAGGTTCAAGATCGAATGAGAAGGTTAAGATGACCCTGTCTACCAGACTGGGCGAGGTCTGCACAGGGGCTCATATGCGTTTTTCTTCCCTGGCTCTGTTGTTGGCTCATGTCTAATGAGGCAACTGCCGCTTCATGACGTAACACGGAGCGTTGTGATGCATTTCGCTGCACGTGCGATGCTTAGTTCTTGAGCCCCCGGGCGGTTCAGGGCCCGAATTGTCCAGGAGGCACGGGTGTATGGAATGAATGCGTGTATGGATGTATGAAATAATTTAAATAAAGAAATAGCAGGGGGTTGGTAGTGTTACCTTGATGACTCGAGTGACGGGGTTTGAGGAGCTCCAGTCGGAAATGTCCTGACCAGGGCCCGTGCTCAGTCGTTCGTGATAGAGTTGGCATGGCCTACATGAGGCGTCCCTTTGCTCCCTACCTATCTCTTGGTGTGTTTTCCTGAGCTGTTCGATCGACTTTAGGAAGCCCGATGGTCTCTCCCGATGGAGATCCTGTTTTGGGTTTTTCCAAGTCTCGCCTGGGGAAGCGGAGGGCCACCTGCGTGCAGTGGCGCTTTGGTTCTTTTGCCCGGCATACGGTAGTGGCTGGCATGCAGTAGTGGTCCGCCATACACAGGCCATGTCCTGTCTGATTCAGGAGCCGTTCCAGTCGGGCACGACACGTCTCATCGGTCAGGGCGTATCTCATCTGCATTAAATGGGAAAGAGATAGGGTTTTTTCACTCCGCCGTTTTGCCTTTCCCGATCGGCGGGCCCTCCCCTAACTGTTGCACCCTTTTTCCTTAAGTAGGAGGAAGGAGAAGGTTTTTGCTCCGTTCTTTCGCCTATTCCTCATCTGCCGCCTCCTTTTCTCTTCCATCTCGCCGAGAGTGTTCTTGAGAGCCGCGACGGTTTCTAGGAAAGAAAGGGGAGAGAGCGAGGGAGAAGAGAAAAAAAACTCACAAATCCTTTTGTGATCTCGAAGCGAAATGTTGAACTGGAGGTCATCCACCATGAAGGAGTCGGTGTTAAAGGCCTTCGTCGTGAAGAGGTTCCTACCGCCGAAGGAGGTGGTGCACTAGAGGACTCCCAAGAGAGAGGAGTTCCCGCCACCTTAGCCAAATGAGGCGGTGTCCTTTCTCACCTTCCATAAGCGCGGGTTAGGATACCCCACGCACTAGTTCCTACGTGGGCTCCTCAACGAGTAGGGTCTGGAGCTACAGCACCTTAATCCGACGGGGGTGCTGCACATCGCCGGCTTCATCACCGTCTACGAGGCTTTCCTTGGGAAGGAGCCGCATGTGGACTTCATCCGGCAGCTGTTCTCTGGGAGAACCTTGACGGTGAGGAACCTAGCCGAGATCGCGCCGGTGGGAGGTTTCGCCATATAGAGGAAACCGAGCGTGGGAGGCTCGTATCCCGTGTACATCCCCGGTGACTCCAACCTGAGGGTGGCATGGGGAGTGGTTTTACATTAGGAATCCGGTGGAGGCGCCGTTCCCGACGTTCACCGATGGGAGGCTGAAGAAGCAGGACAATTGGTCGTGGGGTTGTGCCTATAAACAGAAGAAGAAGGTAGAGGTCATCGAGGAGGAGCTTCGGAAGATCATACGACGCGGTCTTGATGGGGTGCGGGTGTTCCACACCCTCTACCGCTACCGGGTTGCGCCATTGGTGGAGTGGATGCGGCCGATGTGGATGTACAGCGGCCCATCGGACCTAGACCATGCGTGGCCGGAGGAGCTGCTGGATGATGAGGTCTGGAGTCGTCTTGGTCGGGTGCTGCAGCTGAAGCCCCAAGAGAGGGTCAATGGGAAGCCCGCACCTTTCAATTCCGTGATCGTGTCCAAACTGGTATGCTTCCTTCTATTTAGTCCTGTGTTTCTTCCTCTGCTTTTCCTATTTTTTGATTTTGAGCCACCCGTTCCATCGGGGCTTGGAGTTTACAAGTCCCGGCTGCACCTTCCCAAGGGACCGAAGGGCAGTGGCCCGGTAGGCCGTCTAGAAGGAGGCGGCAGACACCCAGAAGAAGAAGAGAACCAGGGAGGTTCAATGGAAGAAACAGAAGGAGAAGGAGATCGTCCGGCGCGTGAAGGCCTGGGGAACGTAGGAGCGACGTCGAGTCAAAGCTCGCTTTAGAGGATCCCACAGATGTGGATGACATGGTTTTCTCTGAGGAGGAAAGTCGAGAGGTCGTTGTGACCTCAGCGGAGCATCGTGACCCTACGGCGATGTTCGCTGGGGATGAGCAGGAGGTGGAGCGGCACACGGTGGATCCCGTGCCAAGGAATTGTGCGACGAGCGCAGACGCTGTCGGTGAACAGGAGGCAAAGCGGATGTGATCACCGTGCTCCTTGGTGATGGCGTCGGGCCCATCGCCGCCTGCCGTAGATGTGGCCGAGCAAGCTAGGCAGTCTAAGGAGCGGACTGGCACTTGTGCATCGTCGGGACCGGTGCCAACATGCGACTCATAGCTAGAGGAAGCCCCGCCTACCGTAGACACGATCGGGCAAGCCGGGCGGTCCGAGGAGCGGACTGGCCCCCATGCGTCGCGCGACTCGCAACTAGAGGATGCCCCACCTGCTGCTCCGGTCGGGAAGTCCCGAGCCGAGGGTCACGGCGACCCGTAGGTCGGACAGGAGCCGGTTGGGACAACTCCACCCCTGGCTAAAGTGAGGGGGTGCAGGTCATAGCCTTAGAGCGATCCTTGACCTATAGGCCCACCGACGTCGGATCTTTCCTTTAGAGTCGTACCGCTCACCTCCGGGTACGTTTTCCTTTGTTTCTTTTCGATCTTTTGCTCTTGAGTTTTTTTGGAGTTTGACTTACCTACCCTTTTTGCCAGTGTCTGGACGATGATAGGATTGAGCATCGCCCCAACTCCCACGCAAGAGGCATGGAGGCCCACCCTACAGCGTGTCACGGTGAGCGGTGGGGGGAACCGGGCGGCGGTGGCGAGTCCTTCCGATCCGAGGGTGGTGCCCCCAGGTCGGTTGCTGGTACGGTGGCAGCGGCGGCGGCATTGGTGGTGATCCTAGTGCTGACACTAGAGGTCATGTTGGAGGTAACTCTCGTGGCCCCTCCTCCACCAGCTACGACGGAAGAGGAGAGGGAGACCGAGCTTCCTGCCTCACCGGTCGGGGAGCTACACGGCTCACCCTTATGGTTGGAGCCAAAAGCGTCGGAGGGAGACGTGGTCAGGACAGAGTCGAAACACACAGCGATGGCCAATGACCCGAGGTGGTGGATATCCTATCTGACGACAAGGCAGAAGTTGTGGCAGAGCCACTGGTGTCGTCGTGGGAGCTGACGAGGGTTCGATCGGAGGTGGGGCCCTCTAGTGGGCTGTCAGAGGGTGACCTAGAGTGGCCCTGCCCCGAGGACCCGACAAAGGTGTGGTTCATCTTTGAGATTTGCAGGAGGGTCAACTCTGGGACATCCTTGGGGAGCAAGGACATGACGCGGTGTCCAAACTCACCAACCTGTCCGTGAAGCTCGGAGACGTCTAGGAGCTAGTTAAGTCCGCTCAACAGTTAGTTGAGGTCGACCTGTAGCTTGCCGTGGAGGTGAGTTTCCCGTACTTGTCCTTGACCTCTGAATGTTTTGTTGGTTGCCTTAGCGTGCTTGTTTTTCGTAGAGTCTGAAGGGGATGTCGTCCCGCAAGTCCTGCTTCCTTCAAATGGAGCACGCCCGGATGGCTGAGCTTAAGCATTAGCTAGAGTCTGCTTGCCATGAGTCCCAGGACTAGGCGGACCGAGGCAACCATGGCATGGGTGGAGGGGCAGCATGCAGCAGAGCGGGCCACTGCCGCCGAGTGGGGGCTTAAGGCGGCGAAGGTCCGCCTAGCGGAGATAGAGGCAGAGTTGCAGACATCCCTAGCAGACACTGAGGTGGTGCTCCAGAAATGCCTAGAGGCCCTTGAGTTGGAGTGGAGCGCCTTGGCATCGGAGCGAAATGCCCTAGAGTTGGCGTAGAAAGCCCTAGAGTTAGAGCGGAAAGCCCTGGAGTTAGAGCGGAAGGCCCAGTCGGAGGCAGACCGAGAAGTGCTCACGCTTCGGGGTTGGGTGATGGGGATGGAGGAGGTGAACACCCGACTGCGTGAGCAAGTGGCCCGACAGGCAGAGGAATTCTCCACCCTTGAGAACTTCCGCATCGATACGTACCTTTTCTATTTTTCGTCGTGTTGGTTTTTCCTTCAGCCTGCTTCTGAGCTTGTCACCCTTCTTTCAGAGCTAGGTGAAAGGGTGAAGATGCTAGAGTGGGACCTGGAGATGATCAAGGTGACTTTCAGCCAGAATGCAGAGGAGCTGGGCAAGTCCTGTGAAGAGCGACGTGCTCTCGAGGGGGAACTTGATCAGATCCACAATGTTGCCTAGCTCGTCGTCTTGGAGGTCTCGGGTCAGCGCCAAGTACTAGCGCGCCCACCGTCCAGCTGGCGGAGGTCCCAGATGCGGTCTGGGACCTTATCATGAGTGGGCTGTTCTACAAAGCGTCGGGGGTGTTGACTTCATGGTGACGCATCATCCGAACCTGGACTTCGCTATTATTTACAGTGGGTGATGGACGTCCACCGTGTAGACATGGCCAGAAGCATGCGTGGGGAGGATGTTGCCCTAGCCTACGGATAGTATGGAGCCTAGGTCGGAGGTGGACATCACCCCGGCTTCGACCGAGCCAAATGTCGTGCCGCTAGGGAGTGAGCAGCCCGCTGCCTTCACCGGTCGCACCGACAACAGATGCCTCCAAGCCGGCCCAATAGCTTGTAAAATATATATAGTTTAGTGAACATAAAAAGATTAAGTTCATAGGGGAGCCCTCGTGTAAACGTTCCTGTGTGCTTAATAACTATAATTGGTTTCGTTTTTTGTAATGGAGTCACTCCGTTCGGGGAAGCTTGTTCCCTTTTGTTCCTTAGTTTTTCCTTAGCTGATTTTTTTATTCTTTCTTTCTCATACCTGTCTGTTTATCTCGTAGGCTGCAACCTTGGGAGCCTGGGGCATGGCCCGTGAGGCTCACCTGCTCGTAATCGTAGGAAAAGGCGGGGTGCGATCGGTCGGAATGTTTTAAAGCAAAGCTACGTAAGGCAAATTAAAGGAACGAACTACCCTTTTAATCGGGTAGGAAGGAATTTCACCATATGATAGTAAACAAAATAGAGAGGTAGTAGTGTCCCCTAATGGAGCCCCCGAGCGCCCTAGGCCAAAAAGTGTTCGGGTCGGGGTGCTTTTATAGGAGCATACGCTAAGTAAACAATGGTAAGACTGAAACTTAGGGGAAGAAAATGGCATAGTTGTTCCAAGCATTCAGAGAGAATGTCATCGTTGTTGTCCTTCAGTCGGTAGGTGTTCGGTTGGATCACTTCAACCTTCAGTCGTCTGAATCCTTACCTGCTACGCCTCCTTTCTCGGTCGCTGCTTCTTCGTCTTTTTCTTCCTTTGGCCTGCCGGCCTACCGTAGAAGGCACTTGAGAGGAGCTGGCAGTCCTTATAGAGGTGTTTGATGTGGTAGTCGTGATTGGTGCACAGGCTCTCCATGAGCTCATGGGAGTGGCTCGGAGGGTCTTGCTAGGGCTACGTGCCCAAGTGATCAGTCGTGGCGACCAACGTGGAGTTGGCCGGTCGACGGCGATCCTTTCTACTCTTTATTTCCCTCTGCATGGAGGGCCCTCATCCCGATCCTCACGCTTGGCCTTACCTTTGCCCCAGCCTCCGTTGGAGCACAATGGGAGCGGCGCTCGCTGGAGGCGTTGGACAAAGTTCTATGGTCCCGGACCATCAGGGCTAGGACTCCAGTCGCTGCTACGTGTGTCTCAGTTCGGCCCAAGCCGCGCGTATATAGGCGGTTGGTGCAGAGCGATCACCAAGTCAAGACATGGCATGGGTGCGACCTCTTGTGCCGTACTCGGTGGTTGTAGCGGTGAGCCGTTGGAGCGACCCATCTGCTGTGTCCCCATTCCCCTGGTGGGGAGTGAGGCCACGAGTTGGCGTCACGATACAGAGCTCTCCGCTTGTTGGACGGCGATGGTTTCCACTAGTGCTCGGAGGTTCCAGTGGATCGCCTGTTTATAAAGGTCGTTCGGCTCGAACAGGCCACGCAGAAGCATTGCATCAGCAGTGTTGTTCTGATTTGCCCGAGGGAACTGTGGGGGATCGTTTCCCCTATTCATGGTGTTGCGCTGGACCCGACGGGCGTGACCCCAGACGTAGCTCGCTAGTCTATGCGCACGGGGCATAGTGTGGTGCGCCGAGCGCGCTTGTGTAGTCGGTGGCTGGTGCAGCCACTGTTGTCGTGGTTCCTCGCCGTGCTCGTGTGTGAGCTCGGGGGTCTCCGCATCAGGATCCGGAGGGACGTGAGTCTACAAGGACTGCGTTACCACCGATGGCTGTTACGGAGCGTCCACCATAGCATACTCCCGAGACGGACGGTGGCTAGGCGCCACGTCACCGATGCTGGAGCCGTCACTCTCAACATCGTCATCCATGAGGTCAAGGAAATAAGTGGGAGCGTAGCTCACCATACCCATGACTTTGGATGTGAGAGGGGGCGACATCGGCATCCTTCGGAGCCCCCGGGCGTAAGCATCCACGGGAGACGCGAGGCCATAGGGGAACCAGCCGTATGGCGGTGGTGTCAGGGACAACGGGGTCTCTCCGGGTAATCGACGGAAGATAGAGAATAGTAAGTAAATAACAATATGTACATTACTCACAGCGGGGTTTGAGCAGAGAGTTTGCTTGGAATAAAGCGCGGATGCTGTGTCCTCGAAGTCGTCCATCCTGAAGTCGATGGAGGGCACCCCTCCGACGGGTGCGAGAACGAGTGCCTCCTCGTGGAGGTGTAGTATGCCGAGCCGGTCAGCCACGAAGTCCAGGCTTTCAAGGAGGAAGGCCCGAGATGGCTCGAAGACGGGTGGAACCCACATCCAAACAGGTGGGCGCGGGAAACTCCAGTGAGCCAAAGCAAATCGAATCGCCAGAGACCCCATGGCAAGGGTGGCGGAAAAGCGGGCCATCCGATGACAAAAAAGTATTGAACGTACAACGTCTTCTCCACGGACGACGCCAACTGTCGGTGCAGAAAGTGACCAACAAGTAAATATTTGTAGTTTTACCGTATGTTGTGATTGGAGGTGGCCTAGTACTCAATGACACAGGGTTTATACTGGTTGAGGCAACGTGCCCTACGTCTAGTTTGAGTCGGTCGGTGACTTTATTCCTGAGCCCTAGGTGCTCGAAGTTTACAGTGGGGTTACAAACATGAAGGAGAAAGATGGGGTGCACGAGAGGTCCGGTCGGAAGGGCCGAGAGCGACGGGAGTTCCTCTATGAGCTAAGTGTTCAAGTGTGTGCTTGAGGTCCGAACATGGCGGTTCTGTGGTTGTGAGCTAGTGAACTTGATCGATCTGGATTAACTTGTATGAACTTGAATCCACTGAATGTTGGGAGAGAGCACATCCCCTTTTATAGATGAAGCGGTTGGTCTTACAAGTGAGAGGGAAAGAGTTCGTATGCTTCTAAGTCTTGTTGCCCACGCCAGCGGTACAGGAGGATGGTAGGCGCCCACAACATTGTCGAATGTCAGTCATATGTGGGAGGTTACGTCGTTTTGTTTTGGGTATGGCAGATGTTGGCATCTACATATACTGTGGTTGCCGAGAGGCATGTGAGGAGTTTCACCATGTTCACTCGGTACGGTAAATTTCGACGTCCACAACACTGTCGATGCCTAGAGGCATGTGGGGGGCCTTACTGTATGGGAGTTAACAACGCCCACAATACTGTAGAGAAAAATATCGCCGCCTATAATACTGTTTGTGTCATGGCGGTTGCACAGTACTGTTCCTGACAGGTGACAGGGTACGGTCCCTGTTATCATGATTTGACTTGAGTGCCTTGTCTTGCTTTCTCCGTTCGTTCCCTGGTCCTTTCCGGACGGGTGTCCCCGGTCGGTTGGTCTCAGTCGGCTCTGTTTGCGCCAGTCGAAGAAGGGCAGTGAGCAGGGTCTTTGCATACCTTAGTCGGAGACGTGGGGTCGGAGTCGGAGGTAGTGCTTTGCCAGGCTTTCTGGTCGGAGAGACCGTCTGAAGGTGGATAGAGACCGAAGTGAGCGCTACGGTCGGAGAGGTGGGCCGAAATCGATAAACAGGGTGTTGTTCCTCCCCGGCCAGACCTCTCGGTCAGTGACTGGACCGCCCTTTTGGCCTGTTGTTTTAGACTCTTGGGCTGACCCATGAGTTACGCTGTTGTCTGTTTGGGTCCGAGCCTTTACGAAAAAAGCTTATCTACGAGGGACCCGAGTTTATAAACCAACACATGCTCTCCTTCATTTGGCTCGCAATTTTTTTCCACATCCAGTAGTATTGAAAATTTTCTTTTATGTTTTTGCCTCATTCAGCACTCAGCGCAGCCAGGCCGAAGCCGAGCCGCGCAGCCCCTGTCCTCGGCTCGTCTCGTCGCGGAACCAACACGTGTCCCCGTTGTCCTACACGTGGCCGGCCGCCGTGCGCTCGTAGTCCCATCCGACTAGTTCCCCGCTACAAAAACCGATTTTCAGCTCCCATTTATGCCGGAAAAAAAATCTGCGAAAGTCCTCCTTTTTTTTAGCGGGGGGCGCAAGAGCAAGCTGCAAGAAGATCTCCTGGTCCTGTTCTGCTCTCTCCTTCTCCTAGTCCTCGAATTCGGCTTCCTCTGCTGTGGTGTTCTGCTCTTGGTCTCGGTTTCAGACGTGAGATTTGGAGCAGAGGACACCGAATTCTTGGTCGCTGCAATGCTATGGCGCTTGGGGCATGTAGAGCCTGAATTCTGTGATGACGGGGGATCTTTCTTTCCCTTTTTCTGAGCTGATGAGAAATCTGGTGCTGTTCGGTGCTCGCCGAGCCGAAGAACGTGTAATCGTTCGTTGGTGTGTTCTCTGTAGCTGAATTTTTGGTCATCGAGAAGCATTCTTCCTCGGGGAATCCGTGGGAAGAAGCGTTGTCCGGCGCAGACCCATGGCTTCTAGGGATTTCCTGGGAAGGTTTGGACGGGATGGAGGGCCAGCGCCTGCGGGTAGCGCCGCCGCAGGGGCCGGCGGGGAGTCGGACGAGATCGAGCTCAGCCTCGGCCTGTCCCTCGGAGGCTGCTTCGGCGCCGACCCGTCGCAGGAGGGGAAGAAGCCGTGGCTCCATCGCTCGTCCTCCATCTCCTCGATCTGCTCCTTGCCAGCTGCCACCAGCTGCGGGGCGCAGGCGCAGGACGCCGCCGCCGCTACCGTGCCTCCGCCGGACCAGCTGCTCCGCACCTCCTCTCTCCCCGCCGAGTACATGGAGGACCGGCTCCGCCGCCGGGCGATGCAGAGCCAGCGACGCCTCGAGGCCAAGCGCAAGCGCCTCGAGCGCCGGAACTCGATGAACTGGGGCAGGCCAGTTCCGGCGGCTGGTGGTGGCGCCGCCGCCCGCGACGAAGGCCTTGAGCACACCGTGCCCAGCGGCTTCCAGCTCCGCCGTACGGTCGCCGCCTTGACGACCGCGGGTTCGCCAACGCCAAGCCGGCCGCAGCAAGGTGATAATCTTCACTGTTTTATTGTGCTTATCCATTCCATTCATCTCCTTGTGTTGGTTGCTAGTAGCTTGTTCTTGACGGTGCATGAACAGATTTTGCTGGGTTGGGTTGGGTTCTGTTAGTTAGGAGATTCAGGGGCAGAGCGATCTAGCCATCTAGGTGCATCAGGTTTCATCAACACAAGGATCTTTAGCTGTGGGTTACTGGGTTTGTAGTTTCGGTTGCTGCATATTCTGACGACGACATGTTCACTCATGTTCATGATGAATTTCCTCTGTTTAGAAGTAGCCATTTTGTTACTGATTTTGGATTTGCGACACCGACACGCATAGGCCTGATCTTGTCATCGGTGGAATTTTCCTTGCCATGTCCTAGTCGTCTTGTTCTATCAGTCTGGGAAAATTGTTGCAAACGTCGGCTTGTGCAGTCGCAATGCAGAACTATCTTTGACAGAGATGCGTGCGTGATGAGTGGAGACATGAGGTCCTGCTTGCTTGTGTAGTTGTAGTACTAGTGTTTGCTTCGATTGCTGTCAGTTTCAGGATTCTTTGATGTGCACGCACAGCACCATCGTAGCTTACAGTGCATGTTGCTTACACCAGGGCTGTGCATATAGTACAATGATAAGCAGCAGAGTCATTAGGTAGCATGCATTGTCCATCGGCAAAAGGTTCAGTTCAGTACGATGGAACTTCACATTTGTTAATATTGATGAAACATTAACACATGCATGTCAGAGTTTTCCTCATCAGTGCTTAATGCAGTCACTGGAATCTGAAACGCGGTGCCTCTGTTGTTGACGCAGAACTGGCGGAACGCCGAGCGGAGGCGAGCAGCCCGGCGGGCGCTCCCACGTCGTCGGACGGCGTGAGCGTCGGGCAGAGCAGCAGCTCCCTTGTCCCGAAGGAGACAACAACCTCCGGAGGAAGGCCGTCGTCGGACAGCAACGCGGCCTGCCACGAGCCGCAGCAGCCGCCGGCGCCGCTGCGCACGCTGCGGTCGCTGACGATGCGGACGGCGAGCACGGGCGACCTCAGGAACACCATGGCGGAGGACATGCCGATGGTGTCGTACAAGGCGGCGGAGGGCTCCAGTGGCGTCGGTGGCCGGAAGACCGACGGGTTCCTGTACAAGTACAGGAAGGGGGAGGAAGTGAGGATCGTGTGCGTGTGCCACGGCAGCTTCCTCACGCCCACCGAGTTCGTCAAGCACGCCGGCGGCGGCGAGGTCACCAACCCGCTGCGCCACATCGTCGTCAACCCGCAGCAGTCGGTGTTCTTGTAGCTGCTGTGCCCGCCGAGCGGGCTCAGGCATAATCTGGAAACGTTTGAGAAGCGGAAGCTGTGTGGTGGAGGTAAGTGGGTTGAAGCTGCTTTGGTGCCAGAGAAAAATAGCTGTCGGTTTAACTGGAGAATCTCGTCACAACTGTGGCGGCCGATTTGTCCGCCAGACTTCTGTGGCGACGCCACAACATGCGTGGCTGACAACGGTTGGTAACCAAACAGACTTTTTGACAGAAACTGGTTGAAGCTTAAACTTTTTTGGCAGGAACATGTTGAAGCTTAAAAACCTTTCGAGGAGCGGACAGTGTTGAGATAGCAGATGAGCAGACGACGAAGAAGCTTAAGCCTCAGACGACGAAGAAGCTTAAGCCTTTTTTTTTGTTTCTTTTCTGTTTATTGGTACTCATATGATTAGTAGTAGTGGTTAACTATGCTAGCTATTCCTGCGTTCTTCCCGATCGAGTGAAGGACGCAGGGCCGGAGCTGGATACTGCTGTAAGTTAATGAGCAAGCAAATATCCGAAGGGAAATGGATGTTGGTTCAGTTGAGGCGCACACACGACACGACACACCTGGCCTTCCTCTTGCCATTGCAGCCGCTGCGGTTTCGCTCATGGAGTCATCGACTCATCGTCATCGTTGTTGAAGAGTTGCATGACGAGGACTGAAGAGGTGACAGAAATCAAAAGACCACTCGATCTGTCCCTGTGAATTGTGTGCGAACGGTGCGTGGCAGCCCTCCGTGGTTGCCGTAGGACGACGCGATCATGGAAAGGTTGATCAGGACATCACAAGTGCGGACAGGTGAAGGTGGGCATCACCCAGTCCAGCTCCAGCCGTTGATTCTTGGACACACAGACAAGGCACATCCGGCATCACGGCTCCAGGTCCAGGTCTCCAGCGATGATATTTTGGGGCCGAACCGAACTGACGCGAAGGTCGGACGCGTGGTTCGTCCTCGCGGCCTCGCCCAGTTGCGTTGCGTTACGACTGGGTAGGGTATGGGTAAAAAGCCGGCCGCTGGATATTCGATCCCCGAATTCAAATCCACATCCATGATAATTGGTAGGGTATAGGTTTTATAAATTATCCATTTAAAGCTCGTTCGTTTTAATTTATTGGCTAATCTATAATATTTTTTTTCTCACAATAAAACAGTTTTAACCGGTTTATCAGTCAGCTTTAATACTGGATGTGGATAGGGTAATACCCGCATTATCATAGGGGTAGAAGTGTAATTTCTCGGCTACGGTATTCAGCTCGTTTGAATGTTAGACTAGCCACTACTGCCCGCGCTTCGCTGCGGGTGATGTGCTTGGTATAGGAAACCTCATATGTCTAATATGTTTTCTCATCGTGTTAGTACTGAAGGTTGGTATCAATACTGTAAACGAACATAGAGGTTGGTTGTCATTATATGGTGCCTATTCTAGGCCAGCAAATAAATAACATGTTAGTGAAAAGAAGTATTTGATGGAGTTGGACTCAAGCAACTAACACACTTAGATTTGAAGTACAACATTGGCTAGCATTACATTATAGGTGGAAAGAGCAAAAACTACAATACAAGTATGTCTCATAACGCGAGGGTTTACAAAAGAGTGAATTACGATTCACTCCCCTTAGGCGAAACTACAACACATTTCGTAAATCTGGAACCACACGAAAGATTACACGGCGTCGAACACTAAATTACACTGGGATTTAAAGTTACATGGTCAGGAGCAACCTAGTACAACCAAGGCTTACTCCAGAAGTCGGGATAGACGAGGGCAATGGAGAAACAACAAGATAATGATTATCCAAAACATGACGTATGACCAACAGATCCAGAAACAGGATACTGAGAAGTCAAACATCGTGAACCCTAAGACCAAACTAACCAACGGTAGACCTGAACTTCTTTGAAAATCAGATCCCTTCTTCTCAGATTACACCATCACCTTTGTCAGACGAACCCAGTTCCACAATGACGTCTGGATCTCGTAGCTCTGCTGCGGATTTGAGAAGGATGAGGATGGAGGAGAAGAGCAAGGACCAAGGGCATCTTATAGTGGCGAACGGAGATGTGGCGCAGCTCACCGGAAGTGGAGACGGCATGGATGGGATACACTGCTGGTTAACGCTGTGGGGATACAGCCGGCCATGGCGTGCTTCCTGCGCAAGCGAGCGGAGGGGGGAATAAAGGAGAGGAGAGAGGGTTCGCTCGACAAGGGAGGCATGCGGGCGGCCTTGTCCCCAAAAGAAGAAAGAAGGGAGAGGGTCCGGTACGGGGACGAGGGCGAGTATCAAGAGCGGACGAGAGGCCGAGAAAAGTAGAGGCGCACAATGCGCGAGGACGGCGAGTGCAGCACGATATCGCGGCCATGCGAGGACAGGGTGCTAATGCGCCCGACACCGACGGTGTGCGCGGGGTACGCGGTGACAGCGACCCGACGTGCGTAATTTGGTAAAGTTGCCTGGTTAAATGCTTATGGCGCCGCGACGAAACAGAGGGCCCCTGTGGAACAGCTACCACATGGCGAGGCTGAGGTGGTTAACCAGGCACCTTTGCCAATCTACACCACGGTATCGCTCTCGCAACAGAATATTCTCCTTTGAAAAAGTATCCTTGTGTTCTAACGGGAAATCCACAACTGGTTGATGAAGTAGTGCTTTTTCGAAGTAACTGAGCTAATACAGTTTCTGAAGAGAGAGAAGAGCAACAAGGAAAAGTTAGTATTCGAGTAGTCCGGAGTGATCGAAATGCTTAAACTGTCGCCATGCCCCAATCCCAATGTCCGATTTGACCACGCTACGCACGCATCGACACGTGCGGACGTTGTCGAGACCGGGGCCCACTTGCGTTCAGCTCTCGTTTAGCTATGCGCGCTCGCCTTGTTCACTCACACAGTTCGTTTCCTCTCCCTATTCCACACTTTGTCGGCTCTCGACTCTCGCCCTCGCCCCCGTACCAGACCCATCCCTTTTCTGCTTTTTGGCCATGGCCGCTAGCACACCTCCTCGTCGAGCGAACCCCTCTCCCCTCCTTTTTCCTCCCTCCACCCAAGCTCATGTAGGGAACGCACCATGGCTGACGCTCTCCCTACCTCGTGACCCGCCAGTGTTTCCCTTCCACGCCGCCTGCACTTCCCGGTTGCTTGGGTGCGTCCGAGTTAGCTACATTTACTCCAAACCCACTGTCTCTTATGCATCGCCACCCACCGCACGCCGCACCACGACACCGCTCATGATGGCACGTCCATTGGGCCGCCGCTGCCGCTGCTGTCCCCTACAAACCCGATTCCCTCAGACCCCGATGTTGCTTAGTGCCGACGATAATGGAGTGCACCCACCCTCTAAACCCGCCGTCAACCGCCTATGAAAAGCCCCCCCCCGGCTCCCCCTTCACAACAATACACTCCACACTCAACACCAACCACCCGCATAAGCCCCCTATCCAAATGCCAACCTATTTCAACATTTTTAGAAAAACCAAAATCTGCAGCAACCGCCAAGTAAATTACGGAAATGAAGAAAACATGCATGAGGTCCAGAACAACATGATTCTGTCAACAATAGCACAAACCCACAGCATGCAGTCAACAATCGCTAATATAAAACTAAGCAAAAGTAGATGGGCCCGTCAGCGAACTACCCAATACAACAGTGCCAACACAGGGGTCGATCGATACAAGTTGATACTGATAGTTAATACCAGCCACTCTGGTACTGTTGGTAAGACAAAGATGGAAGCAGACCAATATGGAGGACAAGCTTCTAGAAAAGACGATCTCTAGACTCGATCTGTAATCCTCAACAGCATATCAATTTTATTCAGGTTTCGCCTGCAAAGTTTGATCGAATTGTTGTGAGTTCAGCTGTGTTCGCTATTAACAAGTAGAGAAAATAAGAATAGAATCATTTTACATCAGGAGAGCGCGAGCCAGATGGGCTCCTGCTTGGACTCTGCTTCTTGGGGCTCGCTGCTTCACCATTTGCGGGCTATATAGACATTTTAGCAGATATAAAATTAAGCAACAAAAATCACAAAAATATTACCAAAATGATGAAGGGAACCTACAGAAGCATTAGGAGATTTGGATTTTGCTGGTGATCTGCAAAACGTTCCAGAAACAACTGATTCAATATCCAAAACGCATCTTTAACAACTTGGTTTCAAAAGGCACAATCCCAGTTATAGGACACTAGGTAAAATAATGGGACGATTTTAGCTTTCCATAGAAGCTCTCAATTAATAACCACACCTTACAAAACCAACTGAGCTATAGCAAATCGTGGAAATCCCATCCTCAATATCCTAATGCGCAATCCCCAGATGACCGCACAATCCCAGATAAAAGGGCGAGATAATTGAGTCTTCAAAAACAAAACAGAACAGACCAATCAGTTCATATCGTTCACTGAGAGTCTGAGCAGCTGAGAAGGAACCCCAAAGAAACCAGACTGTACAGCAAGCCATCATCATTGATGCATGCCTGGGAGTGTAGCTATGTTAACCTGAGCTTAACTGGCTTGCTTATTAGAGAATGATTAGATACCAAATATTCAGACCAATGAAGGATACAGAACAAAGATGATACTTCAGTAAAGACTGTTAACCACTGTTCTAGGCTAAGATAGCAGCAATCTTTGGGGGAAAAAGGGCCCAAAGTCGGCAATAGGTAATTACGATACAGAGGTAGGCATATTTGTAATTTGGCCAGATACTCCACTAATGCATATATATTGCGCTTTTGGCAAAACAGTAGAAAAGAACACGACACATAAGGATTCAAAGCACAAAGGCTGGAACAGTGCTTGTTACCTAGACGGAGAATGTCCTTTTGATGCAGACCTTGAACGGGGAACAAACAGACCTCGACCGGGATCTAGATGCTGGACGGCGAGTCCTGGGTGGTTTGCTGCAAAGTATATTCCGTGTTAGTATTAGCTATCAACAAGGTTACCCATGACATATATCCCTCGACATGATATACATATCAAAGATCAGGGATTGTAGAAGGGCAAAAGTAGATACATGAAAAAAGGTATAGAATGAAATGATTCACCCTAAGACAGAAGGGAATGTATCATGGACTTACAGCAGATTGCATATCATCAGAATCTGTGTAGTCCACAATTCCTATGGTGCCTGTAACAAAATAGAAATATATGATAAGAACCTGAAAAAGAAAAGAAGTGTTAAGAACATAGATAGCTTTACATCATATTCCTTGAAGAAGATAAGGTTGGAAACCAAGCAACCGAATGAAATAAACCTCCACAATAAATAATAAGAGATGCTAGTAATCATGTTATGGGGCATTTATATGCGCCCAAATCCTAGAATAAACAGCAACGATGAGTACTTTTTTTGGACCTTTCTAAAACTTTATAAGATGTCATCAAAATGGACGTGTCCGTATTCCAGATCAAGGGGAGAGAGATTATTGATGAAACGATGTCTTTTATGGGGACTGAGAATATAGGATGTGTGATGAATGTCCCCATAAATTGTGGCCAGCCTACAGTTTCACCAACAAAATGAGCCCATTTGCAAATTTTGAACGCAATATCCTCAACCATTCAGTTCTCAAGCTGCTTGAATCATAGGGATTAAGTATGGCAAGCACATTACTTAAATAATGGCTATGAGCTCTAGTTATTGTCCCAATACATTTGATCCATTCAAGCAGTGCTAGCATGCTAAAATTGTTGTTGTAGTACATTGGGTTATTGTGTACCCAAGCAAGCTTGAACTTTCTTGTGGCAGTAGCATCCTTGCAACCCCAAACATTTTTCAACCGTCCCTAAATTACCTTCAACTAAACAGTTAGTATTTTATCAATTAGTATTTCAAAATATCAAGAGCTAATAGTTTCCCGTTCTGAGAAATGAAAATACAAAGAGAAAAATAAAATGGAACACAGGGCAACTGGTATAGCCATATATGGATCCCTAGTATGTAACAGGATACGTGCCACTAGTTTTGTCACGACGATGACACCAAAGGGGCAGAAAGATCAAACCTTATTGCTTTTGAAAAAGAAATGCACCCCAAAAATATTTGAGCACCTCTGCTTCTAAATATTTCTGTTGACCATTTCCAAACTGTAATAAAGGCAGCGGCTTTAACCAAAATGCTACTTACCACCGCCTTCGCGATAGACTTCAGAGAAACAAACATCACCAGACTTCCGCATATGATCCTGGGAATGAAGCCATAAAAACAATAAAGTAAGTGAAATTTTCTGTTCTCGGTAATCCCATCTATTTATGAATTTATAAAAAACACAAAATCATGAAGCAGCGATACAGTCTTATGGAAGAACACGAGGGAAAAAGTTTTGCCTCAGACCTTTAAATCCTGCCATGATGCGGAAGAAGGCAGTCCGGTGACAAGAACTGTTGCCATGATTCAAGCTAAAGGCTGCAGACAGACAAGAGAAGAGCAATCACTGGTGTTCAACATGAATAGAAACCATACCATGATACTCTGAGTGTCTCGACAAACCACGACGCGCTCCACCACCACCACCAAAGCCACTTGAACGATCATACGAGGAAGTATTACCTCTACCCCCATGAGCAGCCTCCACCAGAGCACAGAAGTAGGCATTGGATCAACAAATTGAAGAGAAAGAGAGCAATCATGTAGCTTATCGGAGCACTGATTAGCTTACTCTTAGACGGTGTCCATCAAAGTTGTATCCATCCCGCCCAGCAATTGCATCCTCAGCATCACGAGGATCTTCAAACTACAAGATTAGCAAAGCACCTTAAATTTGCTGTTCGTGACCAAAGTCATCAACCAAAACACGATAATCTTTTGAGGGGAAAAGATGACCATGTTATTCAACACATCCAGATGAATCTTACCTCAACAAAAACATAACCAGGTGGCCTTGGGGGGACCTTCAGGTCGATGTCAACAACTGTACCATACTGCGTCGGGGTCGGGCGCGAACTCGATGACCTCGCGGGTGATGGGGAGCGCGATGGTGACCCCGGCGGCGCCGGAGCCGGAGCCAGAGCCGGCTGGGGGGTCGGGGTCGGGGGCGGACACGACGATGCCCGACCACCACCCCTCGTTGTGGAACTGGAACGCCTCGACGATGTAGTGGGTCTGGAAGCGCGGCGGGGGCGGCGGGGGCGGCGGGTGCGGGCGGATGTGGGACGGCGCGAAGGGCTCGGCCAGCACGCCTTCGTCGTCGCCGGCGAGGAGGTGTGCGTACTTGACGGTGTACCGCGCCGGGTGGCGATACCCGCGGGCCGGTGTGAAGTCAAGGACGTTGGCCTCGAACCAGGACCCGTGGAACCCGTCGTCGTCGACGCGGACCTCGATGTCGGTGTCGGGAGGCAGCGGCGCGGAAAGGGCCACCGCGGGGCGCGGGGAATGGTGCCCGTCGGGCGACCCGGATGGGGACCGTGACGACGGCCGAGGCCTCTTCGAGGCCGTGCTCCACGAGCGCCCGCGCCCGCTCTTGCTCCCGCGGGGGCGGCCGTGGCCCCTCCGTGCGCCGGCGGCGTCCGGCGGCGGTGCGCTGCCGGATGCGGCTGCAGCCATTCGGGATCGGAACGGGATTCGGGGCGGCGGGGTTTGGGGGAACTGGGGTTTTGGGTGGGGATGGGAAGGGGTGTCTCTCTGCTATAGGCGTCGCGGGGTTAGTGGGAGCGCTCCAGGCAGGGCCAGGCTTTTGCGCGTTCGATGCAGGCGCGGCGGGCTCGACCGATATAGGAGGTAGATCAGTGTCAGCGACTGGTGGGCTACCACTGACGCAACGGGAGGCTGACCCCGCGTGTAAGCGGGAGGCGTCACGGCCGTGCACCGTTTTCTGAGGAGGGAGGGTGTGTGAACGGGGCGAGGAAGCCGCGGTGCCGGACAACTGGCAGGGTGGTGGGACGTTCGGCAGGGACCATCTATCAGGGGTTGGTTGACGAAGCGCGGGCGACACGGATGGTCGACGACGAAACAGAAGCCTGCTGTGCGATGCGTCGTCTGTGGTTTTGTCGTGGAGCTACGTGGCGCGGTGCCGGACAACAGATAGCTCATGCATGCATCAATGCAAGCGAGGCCCCACAACAGCATGCACTCGAGTACTCGCATGCGTGGGTCGGCAGCTTTTGCATGCATGCAAGCAAGGCCCCTAGCGGCATGCGAGGATGCGTACCGACCACCACGAGTTAGGCACCGACTATGCATGTCGAGAATCTCCTGTCCTCTGCTAGGCATCACCATCCATTTGCGTGTCACGTACAATCAGCAGGAAGCCGTACTTTATTTAATGGGTGCAGTTGCTTCAGCTATCTCATCTGAGCCGTGGAATCTCTATCTAACGCACTAAATAAAAAGTGCGTACGTGGACACCCTAGAAGGCCGCCGATTCGGTGTGCCTTCATATCTTTAATTTGGATTGGATGGAGCAGTGGTCAACTCTTTTTGAGCAATTCTAGTAGTCATTTAACATTTGGGTTGAACGGTTGGATGTTCTCTCTTCGTTTTCTACAAGCAAAATAATTGGATAAGAGTTTTGCAGCCCCTAAATGGACTTTGTTTGGTTCATGGGCTCATGGGCAAACTCGCCGAGCAATCTTTAGTCTTTGATTCTTTAAACTGTTTGACCACTTCAGCTGTCATGTTTTCTTAGCACCGTCTCACATGCTGTAGATTTATTTTATAGCCACAACTTCACTATTGTGGAGTCCAAAGTTTTCGTCACAAGAAGTGTGGCGCGTTACACTTCACTTTTGTGGAGTCCAAATTCTCCGCCACAAGAAGTGTGGCTCGTTACACCTGATGACTTGACTAAGCTTAGCCGTGGCAACAGTGGCGGAGCCGCAGGGTATGCCGCGTATGCACCATTCTTAGGAACTGGTGGGCCTTTTCTCAGGGAAAGTTCAAGCACAGAGTTTTCTTTCTTAGGATACACGACCTCTCAGTTTTAAAATTTAAGAGAAAAATGGCACACATGGCATGGTCAACACTCAACATATAATTCATCTGAATATCACGTTATTGCAATATAATAAGGTTGATGTGGTCAACCGCAAAAACACAATAACCTTAACGGAGGTCTCACAACCAGTTCAACAGCTCAAGGAATCAACAGCCTTAGTGACTTACTTGTTCCTTAGTAGCCAGAGCCTTCTGCAAAGCTTTGATATCACCTTGGAACCCAGACGAGGCCAAAACACATTTGTCTGCCCTGTTCGCAAGGAAACAGAGAGAACATTAGCAAATCATCACATTGATTCAGTGACAATATTAGAGAGGCGTTTCTGTGACTATAAAAATAAGGCAGGTTCACTTTGGAAGAAAATTTGCCGAGAGAATGTTAAAATCACCAAGCTGCAGTCCAAAACAAATATTATATGATGGTTACTTCTAAAATTTGTTTATAATGATAGATGTTTTGGTCTAATCATTTTTTTCATCTATTAATACAAATCCCATTTAGGACTAGGCGCCATATTTTGTTCTGTTCCCACAATGTAGCTCAAAAACACGGTAGATCCTGATAGCACCATTATATGAGTTTCTTTATATTCATACAGAAAATACTATAGGTCATGATAGCACCACTATAAGCTCCGTCTTTAGAACACATGCAATTCGACTAATGGTAATTTTGACAACTTATTAAATTCAAAGCTGTGGTTAAATATTTTGAAGACCATTAACATATCCAGAGGCACTCGAAATTGTGACCAGATTAGTAGCAGTGAAGTTTAGCCTAAAGTGTTGCAAATTCTCAACGAACTGAATACTGAACACTAAATTTTAGAATAGAATAACTGATTTCCAGCCGTAATGAAACAGTGGCAGAGGAGGCACAAATCATAGTTGGAAGCACACACGAGGCCCTACAGTACTAACCGAACCCAAAGCCGGGGAGTGGGATCTCAATTCAGAGCTACCGAATTCGACCCAAGTCTGTATGGACTCTGAAATCAACAATACATACATGGGACGGACGGCAAGAGAGAGGCTCAGAAACATACAGCTGGGTGATCTTGGAGTGGTCACGGGAGAGGATGTTGTAACCGACGGAGAGGCGGGTGTCGGCGGCGACGACGCAGTAGTCGGCGCTGGCGACGGCGTGCCGCCGTTGTTCTCGTACGGGTCCAACCTCGCCATCGCCTCTGCTCCCGAGATTCAGTGGTGTGCCCTCACTCCCTGGCGACGCTGCTTGTGTGCTTCGGTGGCGGTTGGATCTCTTCGGTGGCCATCGATGGGGTCGTCGTGGGCGCGGATGTACTCGAGGCACTTGAGGTCAGCGATGTGCCAGACCTTGAGGGTGCGGTCCCAGGAGCCCGAGTAGAGCAGCGCGGCGTTGTGCACTGTGGCCTCTCAGGGTGTCCACGTACGTCACCACCCAGGTGAAGGGCACGGCGGGGTACCTGGACCTGGAGTACCTCAAGATGTGCCAGCTCACGGACCGCAGCGACGTCTACTCCTTCGGTGTGCTCCTCGTGAAGCTCACCTCGGCGCGCCGCCCCATCGAGACCAAGCGCGAGATGAAGGAGCGCCTCACCGTGCGCTGGGCCATGGGCAGGTTCATCGGCGGCGCCTCCGCCGATGTGCTGGACCCACACCTCGCCCGCACGCCCGCTAGGCCATGGGCAGGTTCATCGGCGGCGCCTCCGCCGCTGTGCTGGACCCGCACCTCGCCCGCACGCTCGCCGTGGAACGCACGCTGGAGATGGTGCTGGAGCTCGCGTTCCGGTGCATGGCCCCCGTCCGACAGGACAGGCCCGCCATGAGCGACTGCTGCAGGGCGCTATGGGCCATCAGGAAGACGTACCGAGACATGCTCGCCGCCGACGCCACGCCGTAGTTCTCCGACCGAGCCACCACCACCGGCAGCGTCGACAGTGGCCCCGTTCGGTGGCTGAAAAACGCTGGGCAACAGCATCCTCTTCCTCCTGCCCGTCCTCGTAGTAGTACTCCCCGTCGTTGCAGCGGAGCTCAGGGTAGTACCCGCCATCGCCATCGACGTAGCCATCCTCGCCCTCGAGCAGGAGGAGGTCCTCTTCCTCCACGGTGGCGCTCTGCGCGACGAGGTCCTCGCCCTCGCCCTCGGGAAGCGGGATGCCGAGGTGGAGGAACTGCAGCCTGTACTCGCGAAGCCTCACGCGGAGGCGCACCAGGCGGCGCGCGCGCTGCGCGAGCAGAGCGCGGAGCTGGTCGATGTCGGCGGCGTCGAGCGCCATCTTCTCGTCGGCGAAGCGGCGGAACTGGCCGAGCTCCATCTGGACCTCGGCCTTCTCGCGCTGCAGGCGGAGCATCATGGCCATGGCCTCGCTGGCGGCTCTAGCCGCGGCGAGGCGCTCCTCCTCGACCTCGGCCCGCAGCGCTGACGCCGCGGACTGCGCCGACGCCACCGCCTCCTGCAGCGCCGCGTACTCGCCCTCCGCCTCGACCCGCGCCGCGGGGCCTGCCTCGTCGTCCCCCGCCTCCCCGCTCTCCTTCCCCTTCTCCGCGCCCAGCTTCCGCTTCACGGACCGCCGCCACGGCACGGCCGAGGAGGAGGAGGAGCAGCAGCACGGGCACCGCTCCCCGGCGGCCGGCGATGGCGATGCGTCGGGGTCCTGGTCGTGGTCGTGGTCCATGGCGGCGGCGGGAGGCCAGAGGATTCGGGGAAACCGCAGCGAGGCACAGGTAGACGCGGAGCCTTTTCTCGTTTGGATTTGGGAGCGCGTGTCGCGCCGAGCTCTGCCACCCGCGCAGGCGGCTGAGAAATGGAGATGGGGATGGGTATATGGGATGAGAACCGGAAACGAGGACGGGATGGGGCAGGGTGCACACAAATCGATAAGTGATGCATGCGTGCAAAGCGAGGACGGCCCCAGCAGCATGTTCGTGTTAGGCACCGGCCATGCATGCCGACAATCCATCGTCACCTACTTCATTTGATGCGGCCACTTGCTTCACCTGATCGGTTGAGACGCGTCTCATCTAAGCCGTGAAATTTCGATCTAACGCACCAAACAAAAAAAAACTGACGTGGACATCCTAAAAGGCCGCCGATTCGGCGTGCCTTCATATCTTTAATGTGCTTTTATTATTATGGGAGGGAGTATTCATTTACCCGCTCTCAGTTTCTCTCCGTCTTCTTCCGCGAAGGGCGCAGTCGCACACGATGGCGGCCTCCATGGCCAGCGACGGCGCGGGCTCTTCCTGACGGCGCGTCTGGCCTCTCCTATCCCAGGCGACGCACAGGCTCTGCCCATCCCAAGCGGCGGCACGGGCCCTCCCCAGCCCCCGCGTCCCTCCCTCGCCCTCCCAGCCGCAGGCGAGAGCTCGGCCGCGCGAGCTCCTAGGTCCGGCCGCGCGAGGCCCCATGGCCGGCCGCACGAGGTCCTGCTCCTCCCCTTCCTCATGCTAGCTGCGGATACGGGCATTCATAATCCATCGGCCGGCTTAATGCATTGGGTATTCATACCTCCCTCTTTTATCCATTGGGTATTCATAATCCATGGGGATTATCAACTTAATTTGGGTATGGGTAATTTTAGGACGCACGGATACGGGCAACATGCGGGTGTGGACATGGATGCCCGGTACCCTCCCAGCGGCAGGCTTGTCTGCTGGTGCAGCGCCGCAGCGGTGTTGTGCGATTGACGCAACGCACGGCGGCCAACCAGATCTGAACATCAGATGTGACTAAAACTTGCTCCGTTCGTTCCAAAATAATTACCGTTCTAGCTTCACGAGAAATAATTTTAACTAATTTTATATAAAAATATATTAATATTTATAATACACAATTGATATCATTAGATAGATTTTTGAATCTATTTTTATAATAAATTTATTTAGAGATATAAATATTGCATGTATTTTCTACAAATTTAGTCAAACTTACGGCACTAAAACCCAAAACGACAGTTAATATAGAACGGAGGGAGTATGTGAATAAAGATATATACTACTCCTACTCCTACAAGGTCGACAAGTGTATAAAAAGGACTATGCATGATATGGATACATGTAGAGTATATATAGTAGTTCTATATATATATATATATATATATATATATATATATAGAACTACTATCCTATAGCTGGCTGCAGAATAACTTATTCTATAGCCACTTTGAGTTACGATAATTACTATGTTAATTTACGAGATTTACAGTAACTCCTTACTAAGTGGTTTACTATAACGTTATGGTAAATATTCCCATGTGTTATAGTAACCCAACTATCGTAAATATGTATTGACATTATGGTAAATTAGTATATAAAATTATGGTAAATAGAGGTGGCTACAGAATAACTTATTTTGTAGCCGGCTGCTGAATAGCCTCTCCCTATATATATATATATATATATATATATATATATATATATATATATATATATATATATAGAACTACTATTCTGTAGCTGGCTGCAGAATAACTTATTCTGTAGCCACTTTGAGTTACGATAATTACTATGTTAATTTATGAGATTATAGTAACTCCTTACTAAGTGGTTTACTATAACGTTATGGTAAATATTCCCATGTGTTATAGTAACCCAACTATCGTAAATATGTATTGACATTATGGTAAATTAGTATATAAAATTATGGTAAATAGAGGTGGCTACAGAATAACTTATTTTGTAGCCGGCTGCTGAATAGCCTCTCCCTATATATATATATATATATATATATATATATATAGAACTACTATTCTGTAGCTGGCCATAGAATAACTTATTCTGTAGCCACTTTGAGTTACGATAATTACTATGTTAATTTACGAGATTTACAGTAACTCCTTACTAAGTGGTTTACTATAACGTTATGGTAAATATTCCCATGTGTTATAGTAACACAACTATTGTAAATATGTATTGATATTATGGTAAATTAGTATATAAAATTATGGTAAATAAAGGTGGCTACAGAATAACTTATTTTGTAGCCGGCTGCTGAATAGTCTCTCCCTATATATATATATATATATATATATATATATATATATATATATATATATATATATATATATATATATATATATATCCTACAAGGTCGACAAGTGTATAAAAAGGACTATGCATGATATGGATACATGTAGAGTATGCCCAACCAATATATAAAAAAGATATACAAGGATATAATCAAGGTATGTTTGCACCTCGAGTTTAATGGATATATGGCCTTTTAGTTTAGGCATTGATTTTGAGTAATAAGTTATATAACTCTTGTGGTGCGTTTGCACATTGAGATGGGTATGTAGAGCCTGCTTGGCTGAACACCAAATTTTGTCATGCCAATTGTAAGGCAACCCAAAATATGTGTACACCAATGTTTTAAGCCAATATTTTTGTAAGGCAACCAAGGGTAATACTTGGTTTGATACCGGTAAAAGAAAAAATGTTGCCTTGCCAAAATTTTAGAAGGATTGCTAATTTTTTGGCACCAAACCAATTCATGCCAAATCTTTTGAACTCGTCTATGTTTTGGCTTGGCAAGAAGCCAGTAATAACTGCAGTCAGATGGTCTTTTTTTCAAAAGGAATCTGAAACCGGCATGTTCTTCTAATAGAATCAAGGATAAGTATGAACATATATGCACACCACCACAAGCGCAACAAGCGCATTTCACACTCATGCAAACGTCGTTTAGAGAAAAACTTATGGTTAACACCTAATAATTAAAAAAAAACCAAAAAATACTCTAAGCTTCTAAAACTAGGGGGAAATCCTAGAGAGAGATTGAGACATGAGAAACAAAAAAAAATAGAAATCACAAAAATATACTTCAAAACTCTCCTTGATTAAATTTAGCTCTATCAAAATGGGAAAGTATCTACAAAGTTCATAGAACATTCTAATCGACGTCTAACATGTTTTTGGAAAACTCTGCAGAGCAGAAGTATGAGATGCAGCCAGCATCAATACTACATACGTTAACGTTGAATGCATTCTTGTCAGTTTCATTTTGTGTTTTTATTACATAAAGTTCTTAAAATATGCTGAGATATTTATATAACGTTTTAGGAATTCCATAGATTTTTCTTGATATTTTCTTGTTTTCCCTAGTGCTAAATATATATATTTAAAGCTTATAGATATATTTTCATGAATCTAAACATTTTATTTAAGTTTATAGAGTCCCTTTATATCTATAGAATTTTCTTGAAATTTTAATAAGCATGTACTCCCTCCGTTCTCAAATAAATCAATTCCTAGAATCTGTGCAAGTCAAACTATCACAAATTTGATAAACTTTATAGGAAAGAGTAACAACATATATGATATAAAATGAGCACATTATGGAAATGTATCTTATGACATATCTAATTATACTAATTTGATATCATAAATCGTTATGGATTTTTTGTAGAAATTCGGTCAAAGTTTAAAAAGTTTGACTTAAGACAACTCCCTCTATTCTTAAAAAAAACTGAAAACCACATTGAAAACAACTTCTAACAGGGACATTAAGGTACTCCCTCTATTCTTTTTTACATGTCATGTTAGTTTTGTCGTAAGTCTAATATTACCATTTTTTTACTATCATTTTCAAAAATAGTTATATATTATCGAAGTATTTCTCATAGTAAATCTAAAATATAAATCTCGCGTCACGAACCTATATTTTTTTGAAAATGATGATTAAATATGTAAATATTTAATTTAGGACAAAACTAACTTGATATGTGATATGTAAATAAAAATGGAGGAAGTAATTTAAATGATTTTGAGAGTTAAGTGAGGACTAAGGCGATAGCCGAGTGATGCAAGAGGGCTTTTTCCAAATTTAAATGGCCCACGTCACATGTACAGCCCATAACTATTTCGACGACTCTCTAGGCCCAATCTACCTTTGCGACCCTGCCAAAGGTAAGAAAATCCTAACGGACCAACACATTTCTGGTACGATCGTGTTTTTTGCTAGCTGTAAAAAATATCCGTTCTGCAATGGTAATATCTCTTCGAAGAAGCTGTCAAATCTCCAACAAAAATCGAGTCTGTACACAACCATGTGTTTTATACAGTTTCAACACATGAATTTTTTTACACCATAGGATTAAGATCCAACAGCCTCCAACCTTCTTCTATCTCCAACCTACAGCCTCCACAGATCACAAATCACATGTTACAGATCACAATTTTTTTTTCTATAAAAGGATAAATCATAGATCCGCCACCGCCGAAGCAGAATGCGTCGCCGACGGGGGACGCCACACAGCGCCTGGCGCACTGCTTCGTGGAGGCCCTGGAGGCGCGCCTCGCCGGCACGGGAGCGTGCTGCACAGGTGGCTCGCGGCGCTGGACACGACGACCTTGCTTCAGGGCCCGGAGTTCCTGAGGGCGTACCGGTAGTTCAACGCCACGTGCTGCTTCCCGAGGGTGGGCTTCGCGTTCGCTAACATGACCATCTGCCGCACCGTGGCGGGGAGCAGCGGGCTGCACGTCGTGGACTACGGCCTCCACCTGGGTCTCCAGTGGCTCGCCGGTCGCCAGCGCCGGCGCCGATGATCACCGGTGAGAAAGAGAGAGGGAGAGAGATAAAAAAAAATCCATATATTTTTTTTTCTGAAACACATATATAAATCACTCAATTCCCGCGTCCCACTAGAATATTCCTCGAGCCATCTCCTTATATAGGCATATAGCGCTAGCCGCCGCGGCGGTCCAGTCCACCTCCTCAATCCGAAGCCGGCGATCGCAGCGGCGGATATGGCGTCCCTCCGTATGGTGTTGGTGGCAATGGCGGTGAGCGCGGGCGGCGTCGCGGCCCGGCCTCTGGTCGGGGATGGCGGCGCGTGGGAGGACAGGGCACCGCTGCAGACGTCACGCCCCTTCAACATCGCGCACCGGGGCTCCAACGGGGAGCTCTCCGAGGAGACGGCAGCGGCGTACGTGCGCGCCATTGACGAGGGCGCCGACTTCATCGAGGCGGACATCGAGGCCACCAAGGACGGACACCTCGTCTGCTTCCACGACACCACTCTTGACGACACCACCGTCCACCGATGTCGCCGACCACCTGGAGTTCGCCGGCCGCCGGCGCACCCTCGAGGTGCTGTGGGCCAACGTCACCGGATACTTCATCAGTACGTGGACAGTACGCCGCCCGTTGCATGCATTCAGTCGATCGGTAGTTTCAGTTCCATCTCATTGTCGATCCATCTAGCTAGTGGATAAAACGAAGCTAACTGTTGCGCAGCTGATTTCACCCTGGCGGAGCTCAAGACGCTGAGGGCGAAGCAGCGATGGGACTTCCGTGACAACTCCCACAACGGCGAGCAAGTCGATCCGGCGTCCCGGCCGGCGAGACCCGACGGCGGCGCGCCAATATTATATTAGCTAGTTCGTTTGACCTGTACAAACAGCAACATACGTGATTATTTCGTTGCCGCAGGCGTCTCGCCGATCATCACGTTCGACGAGTTCATCGACATCGCGCTGAACGCCAAGAGGGTGGTCGGAATCTACCCGGAGATGAAGAACCCCGTGTTCATGAACAAGCAGGTGCGGTGGGCGGACGGGAAGAAGTTCGAGGATAAGTTCGTCGCGACGCTCAAGAAGTACGGGTACGGCGGCAAGTACATGTCGCCGGCGTGGCGCGCCAAGCCGGTCTTCCTCCAGTCCTTCGCGCCGACGTCGCTGGTCCGCGTCGCCGCCCTGACGGACTCGCCGCTCGTCTTCCTCATCGACGACGTGACCGTGCGGACCGAGGACACCAACCAGCCGTACGACGAGATCACGTCTGGCGAGTACTTGGACTACATGAAGAGGTACGTGGTGGGCATCGGGCTGTGGAAGGACACGGTGGTGCCGCCGACCAAGGGCAATCTGCTGGCCACGCCGTCGGACCTCGTCGCCATGGCGCACGCGCGGGGGCTCCAGGTGCACCCCTACACGTACCGCAACGAGAACGAGTTCCTGCACTTCAACTTCCGGCAGGACCCCTACGCCGAGTACGACTACTGGATCAACGACGTCGGCGTCGATGGCCTCTTCACCGACTTCCCGACGAGCCTCCGCCGGTTCCAGGAGTGGACCGCCAAGAAGAAAGACTGATTGTGATTCGCAACTCGCAAGGTTGGAGTATAGCAAAGTTACTGTCTTGGTAGCTGGGTTCTTTGATTCAGTCATTCAGATCGTAGTTCTGGAGTTGTTTTCAGAGTAGAGACAATTCTTTTATTTTTTTTCCCGGTGGCCATATACGTGATATATTAGAGGTAACATCAATTCAAGAAAAGCTTGTCCAACACCGGTTGAGATAGTTTGGACATATGTCCAACGGAGACCTCCAGAGGCACCGGTGCGTAGTGAAATTAGTAACGTGAATAGAGGTAGAGAAAGACCGAAGTTGACTTGGGAAGATGCAATAAAAGGAGACTTGAAAGGATGTAATATACCCAAGTGCTTGGAAAACAGCTATTCACGTGTCTGAACCTTATTGCTTGGGCTGGGTTTTAACTCTAGCCTATCCCAACTTGTTTGAGACTTAAAAGTTTTGCTGTTGTTGTGGTGGTGGCGGCGGCCATATATTGCTTGATTGGAACAGTATCAATTAACACTCTCATCCGTCGTTCATCGTGCTAACAGACCAGTATGTCAGTATGTGATCCCATCTTCACACGATTAGCGTGCATACCCACAGCGGCCTATTGACTATTGTCCTGTGCAGTGTGTGTGTGACAATAAACGTATACATTGGTCAATGCATATAGGCACGCACAACAAACTAATGAATTTGTACACGTTGCACACACATAGCAAAGCACTGCACAGCATTCTGTATATAAATGTTGCAGATGAGCAGGCACAGAAACAGTCTACAATTTGACATTTACATAGTACAAACTGAAAGCCTGACTTAACGTATATGCCTGAATGAGCAGTATTAAGTAGACACTATAAGAGATGCAATGCATACCAGCGTTGAAAAGGGAAGTGAGACTGAGAACCCTTCGGCTTCTTCAGAAATAAATCATATAGATGGTAGATGCTGTGTTTTTTCTTTTCATTTGATGGTTCAGCAGATTAAGGGTAACAACTATTACTCTTTTGTATGACCATGCAAATAAGTAGCAGCAGTAAGATTATGGCAATGCCAAAAACAATGAGGTTTCCAGGATTCCCTGTTTGGCTATATTCATGCTCTCTCCTTGCTAGAATCATTACTCATGAGAACTTTGATCTTCACATAAAAATTCAAAATAGAACCTAGACAACAGGTAAATAATTCAGATTTCGGAAACATAAACCATAAAACTGTAGAAGACCTCTCAAGGGACATTGTGGCAATATGTCAGCATGTGGAAGGTCAGGAGCTTATGGCAACGTCGAGCACCCTAGTTCATGCTGGCAACATAGGTATGGGCCCATGGGTGTATATATATACACTAAATGCTAAGGAAATGATAGAAGAATACAGTCAGATAATCTTAACTGAAATCTTTGGCATTAAGACAGTTAATTTACACCTGCACTTCTTATCAGCAGATACATTAGTGACTAGTGAGAGATTCAGAAGAAAACTATATTACACAAAGCTGCCATCTACAGGATAAAATCTAGTCAAACAGATGATTAGAAAAAAAAAAATCATCAAGGGCGCAGGTCACAGCTATCTTTACCTTCTCCTACATGTAGAATATGTAAAATTATTCATCTCTATCGATGTTCACGAATTGGAGGCTGTAGCTGCTTTAATCGCTGAACGACCTGCTTCATAGTTGGCCGTATAGAGAGTGAATCAACAGTGCACATCACTGCTAAATGCAATGTTTCTATCAAGTCGTCATGTGGGCCAACATCCCACAGACCATCAATAAAGAATTCCCTGGCACGGCCTTGACGAAGCAGCATGCAAGCCCAAGCAACTATGTTGAACCCATTACCATAAGGAGAAAATGACGGGTCCAAGGCCTTCTTGTCTGAGATTAGCTCCATCAGGACAACACCATAGCTATACACATCAGCTTTATCTGAAACACGACAAGTCATAGCATATTCTGGAGCAACATATCCAAATGTTCCAGCTACACCAGTGGTTGCATGTGTTTCTGAATTTCCCAAGAGTCTTGCCAGTCCAAAGTCCGAGAGATAAGCAGTATTGTTAGTGTCCAACAAAATATTGCTCGGCTTCACGTCCCGGTGAAGGATACGAGGAACACAGGTATCATGCAAATAAGCAAGTGCTTTGGCAACGTCCAATGCAATCTTGTGCAGCATTTTCCAGTCTACCGGTCTCTTTGATCTCTCCTGTATAAACCTCTCAAGGTTTCCTCCAGACAAGTAGTTATATATGAGAAACATTTCAGACTCGCCAAGATGGTAACCTACCAAGGTAACAAGATTTGGATGTCTTAATCTCCCTAGGGTTTTTATCTCAGCATCAAACTGTTGGGCTCCCTGAAATCTCCCGACAGAGAGCCTCTTAATAGCTACCAACACTCCAGGTGCAATTTCAGCCTTGTAAGTGGCTCCAAAGCCTCCACTTCCAATGCAATTGCTTGCATTGAAACTTCCAGTGGCTCGAACAACAGTCTCATAAGTGATTGGGACACCAATATCTTGGAAGAATGTAACTTCTCTCCTTCCAGAAGACCGAGCTGACATCCGGGGAGCACACTTCCTTGTGTATATGAAGAGCACGATCAGCGCAAGGAGGACAGAAACGATGGCTGTTGCAGAAGTTATTGAAGCAATCTCAATTGCATTAAATGAATTGTTCGCTCCTTCATTTTGCGAGTCTGAAGGTGCTGTATCATTGTTGTCATTCAAATTCAAGCCTCGACCCTGCTGAGCAGCTGATGGCACAGCCAAAGTGTACACATGACAAGATTGCAGTAAAGGATTCCCAATAACGCTGTCACATCTAACTGTATTACCATTTGTTGGCACTGGACCAGACAAATTGTTGAATGACACATTAAACGTGGTAAGAGATGCTGAGTTAGCAAATCCTGAAGGAATCTTCCCAGTAAGGTTATTGTTATTAAGGAGTAGAGCAGTGAGATTTCTCAAGTCAGCAAGGGCACCAGGGATCACCCCTGTGAGGAGGTTGGATGACAGGTCCAAAACCTTGAGAGCGTGCAACTGATTAATATCGGCTGGAATGGTGCCATTCAGACGGTTCTGAGCCAAAGAGAGGCGCTGTAAATGTGACAAGTTCTTCACAGAAGTAGGAATTACACCACCGAGGCGATTCCTACTCAAATCCAAGCTGATAAGGTAACTTAACTCCCCAATACTTGATGGTATCATACCTGAAAGCTGATTACCAGCAATACCAAGAACAACGAGAGAACTGCACAGCGAGCCAATGTCTGCAGGAATAGCTTCACTTATCAAGTTGTTACTGACTTCCACGACGAAGCCCCTTGAGCTGTTGCACTTGTTAAATAGACTAGGCTGAAGCTGACCACCAAGATGATTCCCATCAGCCAAGAATGCATAGGACCCCTGCATCCCCAACTTTTCAGTAGCAAGAGGCAAGGATGTAACTGCACCAGTAAAATTGTTCCTGGAAAAACTATGGTAGCTTGTCAAACGCACACCCAATGGTGATGAGGATGACATAAAGCCAGCAAGCGCTTGATATGTGAAGAAAGAAGAATACTCTGACACCAAATCATCCAATGGAGGCTGGGATGAAAGACAATTCTTTTTTGAGATAAATACTGGAATCGAGCCCGACAGCTGGTTTCCAGTGACATCAAACACGTCCATGCAAGGCACTGGAAGTGAAGGATCAACTGAACCTGTAAACTTGTTCATGCTCAAATTCAGGAACTTCATGTTCTCACATTCCACCAGCCCCTTGGGAATCCCGCCGGAGAACAGATTCTCCCCCAAATTCATCATCTCCAGGCTCTGGCAAGAACTCCAATTACCCGGCAGCTCTCCCTCCAATGTGGCCCTTGGCGCCCACAACATCCTCAGCTTCGGCAGCGTAGCGATAGCATCCGGAATCCCTCCTTGGAAGTAGTTGAAGTCATCAGGCTCACCGTAGTCAGAAGAATCAGAACCACCAGGCGACGCATAAGGATTGGACAACACAAGCACTGACAGCTGAATGCAACCACCAAGCTCCGCTGGCACAGGCCCACTCAAACTGTTCCTGGACACATCCAAAGCACGCAGGTTCTTGAGGTGACCAATCTCCGGCGGGATGATGTCATCCAGATTGTTGGAGGACAGTAACAGCGCCTGCAGCTCGGTACAGTTCCCCAGGCTCCGGGGGATGCCACCGACGAGCATGTTCCCAGAGACGTCGAGGAACTGCAGATTGCGGCAACCGGCGCCACCGAGCTCGTCAGGGATGGCGCCACCGAAGCGGTTGGAGGCAAGTGACAGGCGCCGCAGCACAGGGAGCGCGCCAAGGGCGGCGGGCACGGAGCCGTTGAGCTGGTTGTAGGCAAGGTCCAACGTCTGGAGGGCGACGCAGGCGAGCACCGCGGGGATCCCGCCCTGGAGGCGGTTGCCGGAGAGGTCGAGCACGCGGAGGCGGCGCAGCGTCCAGATCGCGGGCGGGAGCAGGCCCGAGAGCGCGTGGGACGGGAGCGCGAGAACGCGGAGCTCCCGCAGCGCCGCGACGGCCGGGGACAGCGCGCCCGCGAGCGCGCGCCCGGGCGAGGAGGTGACGTTGAGCGCGACCACCTCCCCGGCCGCGCCGCACGACACGCCCGGCCAGCGGCAGTGGTCTTTGGACGCCGGAGCCCAGTCCCGCAGCAGCCCGCCCGGGTCAGCCGTCACGGCCGCCTTGAACTTCAACAACGCCTCGCGCTCGCCGCTGACGGAAGCCGAGGTGGCGTCACCGAGCAGCAGCAAGAGCAGCACGAGCAGCAGCAGGGTTCGAGCGGCCATGGGCGGAGTCGGTGGCGGCGGCGGCGGCGGGGGCCGCCGTCGCATTGAGGCGGGACAGTGGGGGACTGGCGGAGTGCTTGGCCCGCGGTGGAGTGTAGTAAGAGTGTGGCGGCGGCGGCCGGCGGCGAGAGGGACGGGGCACGCGTGGATCTTTTGCGGAGGGGACCTCGGGGTGGGTGGGGTTTTGCGCTTTGCGCCCTCGGATGGAGGTGGTGGGGGTGGGGGTTGCTTGGTTTGGAAGCTTGGAGGCTGGAGCATGTGACCCAGCGGCTGCGATGCATCCCGCACAGTGGGGTTTACGGCGAACACCTCCGGCCACCCTCAAATTACACGCACTATAATAGCATTGGGACGTGTAACACAAAGTGAGCTTATTAGGCTGATTGCCGATAACATATTTCGTCTCTAATAATACAAAGTGGGCTTATTGGTTAGATATGAAAAAATTTTCCTAGAATTTCTACATGAGGCATGTAGGTGAAAAAGTGAATGTCATGTCAATTATAGGCACTAGGCACTTTAAGATTCGGAGATAATGGTGAATAACTAAAATTAGGTTGTCTTAAAGTTAAAACATAAAATGTTTGCGGTTGATAGTTGCTCTAGTGTTAACTAACTAATACCCAGTTTGTTGATGTCTGTCATACCTCCCGTGTTGCCTAGGAAAAAAGATGTGTGCATAGATAATCTCTAAAATGAGAAAATTAGTACCATTGTAGATAGTTGTCAAGTATATCACGTACTCCGTATGTGTTAATTGATAAGCGGCTTGATAAATTTGGCAAGGACCAAATAGTAAAGAAGATCATATTGTACTTAAATATAGTGTAAAGAAATGGAACAGTCAATTCTATCCCAGGTGTCAATAAGGGATGTGGTCATAAAAAAATGCAAATGTCAGTTGGAAGATAAGGAAGAGATGGTATATGACTATGCAACCATAACATCAAAGAGAAATAATCTATTTGATGGAGATTTTGGGGGCAGTGGAAGAGGTTATTCGTTGTGTGCATTATACTATGACGTATTTGTACTTAATTCTCTTGCAAAGCAAAAATAGATGTATCTTAGGACCCATTTGGCAGTGTTCTTCCTCAAATGTTCCTCCGGACCGATTGATGGTCTAAAACTGGTCCGGCTTATATACTATCCATTAGAAAACGACTCCTCCCCCTATAGTGTTTGATAGGAGTCCTCAATCTTCTCTGCAGAAGCTGCCGACAGAGTCAAAATCATGCCAAACGGACCCTTAGTTTCGTCGCACGATCACTAGAGATGTGCGTAAAATTGGACCCTACTTTGCTCAACTACCAAGTGTATCAAGGAGCTAATAGCCCCTAAACTCTCCTAATTCGTTCGTGAAATTAACCTCAACGACATATGCAACTGTTGTTATGTTTCTTCTTTGCTAGAATGATTATTTTGCTAGAAAAAAAATAGTAGAGATAGACAAGGTAGCAGCACATTACTTGATTTGGAAATGCGAGCAAGCACATGCAAGCAGCTACCAAGGTACTAGCACTATATACATGTGACAATAATATGTTACCACTCACTCTAATACGCCTGCATTTCTTCAGCCAGTTCGCTCGGTCGTATTTGGCTTATAAGCCATGACTTGTCAGCCAACGAATAATATTTTTTTCTCACACCAAACCAGCCAAGAGTACTTTCAACCATGGCTTATAAGTCAAACCAACACAAACGAACAGGACGCTTAGCTGAACTTAGCTGTAGGGAAGGGAACCATGGTCCATGGGTGAGGGTCGTTCCTGAGAATAGGAGCAAGACAACGTGGGCGGCCGCAAAACCCCACTGTGGAAAACACTCGGGGGCAGAGCACCAGCGCGGCGCGTCCGCGTGCAATTTCGCGAAAAGGCGGTGTGGAAGGCGAAAAGGCCCCCCACGCTTCGCTTTTTCCCCGCCCAGCCCAGCCCCGCCCCGCTCCAATCCATCCATCCACCACCCCCGTCCCGCACCCTCGGCGGCCTCTGCTTTCCAGTGCCGCCTTTCACACCGCGGGCCCAAACCCACCCGGCTCCTCCCCCACCCACAGCATCCCCGCCGTCCGTGCCCGATCCCGCGGCCTCCCCGCGCTCGGCGGGACGCGGGTACGCCTCGCGCCCGGTGCCGTTCGGTCGGTCGCCCCCACCCCCCGCGCGCTGGCCCGCTCCCTCCCGTTGCTTTCCGCGGCGGGGGTTCGTTATTCCGAAAGCGACTCGTGTCCGCGCCGAGGTCGGGACCACGGGGACCGCTGTCAGCGTCGCGTCCGCGACGGTGAGAAAAGGATCCCCGTTCGGTTGGCCCGACGCTCGCCCCGTCGGCTGCCCGGGACCCGCAGCCGTCAACGTGCCGCCGGGCCGCGGTCAAAGCGACTGGACGGCTGCATGCGCGATGCCACCACCCGCGCTAGTGGGTTGGGCCGTGTCACTAGTGGGTGGTGGCGTACGCGTACGCGTGCGCGAGCGCCCCGCCCCGCCGCCCGCCGGCTCGTCTCTCAGCACGTTCTTTTGGTTGATTTTAAGCGTGGTGCTAATTTGTTGTGAGAGAAAAATATTATTGATTGATTGATAAGTTCTGAACAAGCGAACAGTTTGCTGGTTGCTGCTGGTTTTGGTTGTTGCGTGTTATGCTACCGTTGTGGACGAAAAAAACGGTGGGCTCGCTCCGTTCCACTTCCATCCGCTCGATCACGGCCCGCCGGACCGCAGGCGCGCGGAGACCGGCGTCCTCTGCCAAACCAGTCGCTGATCCTTCGCTTCGCTGCGGCAGCAGAGGACACGAGTCAAAGTCTCAGATTTCGTGCATGCTTGCACGCTATAAACGCGTACTAATGTTTTCTTCGACCGTGGCATGGCACTATGAGCTTCGGTCCTTCGCTACTTTCTGCTTTCTTCCGTGACGCTTCATGATTCGTTGCTCTGGAATTCGTAACGAGACGGATCGTGATTCGTGGGCCGGTTTGGAGTTAGGTCGCGCGTTTTTGTCGCTGGTGACGGCCGAGTAAGATAAGGCCGCCGCCAAGCCAAAGGAAGAGATCGCTGCTGCTCGTGACGCACTGCGGACTGCGGTTGGGAGGAAAATCTTGGCCGAATCGGGCTGTGGCTGTGTGTCCTCTTCCTCTCTGAAATAAACAAGACGAGAGAAACGCCAAAGTGGTGGCGAGCAGAGTACGGAGTAGGCGCCAACGGAGGGAGGTGCAAAAGCCTCGCCTTTCCGGTTCCCAAGGCATATTTATCCGCTCCAGCAGTGCAGTGCAGTGGAGTTCATCTTTCTCTGCTCCTGATCACTGATGTTTTTTTTTTTGGCTCACGTAACCAGACCTGCCTAATCGCGGTTAACCTTTGAGAGCTTTGATTGAAATGAAGAACGGGCTGCTCTTTTCTTTTCTTTTCTTTTTTCCTTTTTTTTGAAAAAAAAGAGACGCGTGTGGAGTTGGGCCACAGGTCACTGTGCATAATGGGCCGATCCAGCTGGTTCCATCGTGCTCATGGGCCTGATGTGGCCCGGACCGATAGGTGTTCGTTTCCCCGACCCGACTTTAAACCCGGGAGGCCATTCCGGTAGGGTTTAGGGAGGCGACTGGGAAGCCGCCGCTCTGTACAGCCTGAGGTGGCGACGGCAATTGATCACGGGGCCCTACTGCACAGGTAACAAATTTCTTGCCCCGGTCTTTGGGATCGTAGCCGCGAGAGTAATAACAACTTCGTAACTGCCGCGGAGTTGCGTTGATTCGAGGCGTGCGCTCCGGGCCTGGTTCCTTCAATTTTCGGTGCTTGGTTGAGGGCTCTTGGAGTATGGATTGTTTTGGTTGCCTGTCCGTATAGCGTGTTAGCTGTATGAGTAAGAGCATCGGTTTGAGTTCAGGTTCCGCGATTCTCAAGATTTTGCGAATTCTATAGATATTGCGATGTAGTATCAATGGATTTCTTTTTGTGCCTCTCTGTGTGTGAGGGGTTAAAGTTGTGTCTAGGTCCTGGAATGAGACCTAATTGTGGTGGTATTGTCCTTGAGGTCCTGGAATGAGACCTAATTGTGGTGTTGTCCCTGATACAGATGCATAGAGTAGGCACAATAATCTGTTTTTTTCTCTTTCTTGAGTTGATAGTAGTTTTGTGTCTGACCACTGAACAGTCTGTTATTCCTTCAGTGCCTGTGGTTGGCTTCTACTGTGCAATTTGAGGGATGGCTTTTGTCAGTAGAATCAGAAATGCGCTTAGGAGAACTTCAGTGTCCACTAGCTCTCCACTGCTTCAGCCAGTAAGATGCATGTCTTCAAAGCTTTTTGTCGGAGGTATGTTCAGATCGATTTTATTCTCCTATGGTACCTTCTGGTTATTATAAGATATTCTTTCTTTTCTTCTATGCTGTTTCAGTATCTAATTCTGTTTCTAATGAACCTGCTTGTAGGACTTTCATATGCCACAGATGAAACGACTCTGAAGAATGCCTTTTCTGCGTATGGGAGTGTACTTGAAGGTTATTTTTCCATTTTATTTTGACCTGTATTCTTTTCTTGGGCATTTTTATCGGTGTCTAACACTTTTCTATTCTTGGTTTGCATTCAGCTCGGATCATAACTGATCGGGAATCAGGGAGATCAAAGGGCTTTGGTTTTATAACTTATACATCCACTGAAGAAGCCTCAGCTGCAATGACTTCCATGGATGGCAAGGTATGTCATTTGTGTCTATTGTTTTATTCTATATCATCTTTGAATTGTCTCACTTCCAATGGTAATTCCAAACTGATTGTCTGAATACCAAGTTTCACATCGCTTGTTACATAGGAACAATTCCCAAGTCCAAACTCTGTTCAATTTATCTCCACTTCATGCAAACTAAAACTCTAAGAGAAATATTTTAGGCTAACACTCAAAGAAATAAGCAACCATTAACCATTATTTTGCAGCCAGGAAAAATGTTGGGCTATTTATTTTTCCTTGTTGAAAGCACTGATTGATATGGTGGCATATATACAAATAATGGTCTCGACCAAAATATTCTTAGGAAAGTCACAGACCCTTTTTGCTGGATTTGAGTATGGATTGAAATATATTATTGCAATGAATGTTAGGTTTTTTGTCCTTAGTGTATGATGCAACAATCCAGTTGGTGGACCGAAGCACTAAAAGAGTTGCAAACCAGAGCAGCGAATTAGATACAACAACAACAACAACAACAACAAAGCCTTTAAGTCCCAAACAAGTTGGGGTAGGCTAGAGTTGATTCCCAGTAGAAGCAATCAAGGTTCAGGCACGTGAATAGCTGTCTTCCAAGCAGGGAATTAGATAAATCGTTTTTTTCAAATACTTGAATTGCTTCTACAGAGTTAATTCATGCCTATGATTTTAAGTTTGGCTTAAAATGATTGGGCCTGTTTGGGAGAGCAGCTGCTTTCCAAGAATTCTTGGAGCTGGAGTTGGAGGTAGATTAGGGGTTTCTCGGTGAGCTGTGTTGTTTCCAATTTAGACTAAAAAAAGTCTTATACCAATTTGTTTTAGCTTACAAGTTCAAGATCCTGCAAGAATACATGAGTTTGAACTCTCCCGAAACAGACCCTCGCCCTGGAATTTGCAAAAGACAATGCTATTTCTCATTTTCATACCGCAAGTGATTTGGAAAGTTATTTTTGCTTCGAAGTTGTAGATACTGGTCTCTAATAAACATTTTGTTTCCTGAAACATAAATAATCTGCCTGTTTGCAAAGCATTGAAACTATTTGATCTTATACAGGAGCTTCAAGGACGAAGTATAAGGGTGGACCATGCCAATGACCGCGCTGGTGGGATACGCGGAGGTGGTGGTTTCGGTTCTGGTGGTGGCAGTGGATATCCTACTGGTGGGTATGGCGGTGGCGGTGGCGGTGGATATAGTTCTGGGGTTGGTGGTGGTGGATATAGTTCTGGGGGTTATGCTGGGAATGGTCGTTACGGTGTTGGATCTGGCAGTGGCTATGGTGGCAACTACAACAATGCTTCAGGTGGTGGATATTCCGGCAATGATGGTTACGGCGATGGAGCTGCCAGTGGTGGTTATGCTAACAACTTGAGCAGCGGATACAGCAGCAGTGGAAGGTATAATACCACTGGCAGTTCTGATGGAAACACTGGTGGGTACAATTCTTCTCCCAACCCATATGGTGCAGGCAACTACAGTGCAGCCAACTACAATACAGGAAGTTCCAGTGGTGGAACCTCAGGAGAATTTGGTAGCGACTTTAGTGGTGGACGTTTTGGTGGCAACAACTTCGCTGGAAATGTGACTGGTGGTGGCTACAGTGGCAGCAGCAGCACGGGAGAGTTTTATGGCGGCGGGGCAAGCTATGAAGCTAACAAGCCGCGGTACAATGGCCAAGACGACCTGATGGGCGATTTCTTCGACAAGGAAGTGGCAGAGGGTAAATGAGGGTGCTGCGTACTTGCATCTCTCGCACGATGCTGCAGATCTCTTTTTCCAAGCTGCATCTGATCGGCCGTGCTAAATGGAGCAAATAAAAACTTTGCTTGAGCTTATTAGGGTATAGAACATATTCCTTTGTTCTTTTTATTCTGTTTTCAGACAAGGCACGTATATTGTTTTTTTCACTTAGCTGGCGTTACATCATATCTTGAGAGAAGAAAGGTGGTTATATCCTCTTGACAAGAAATGATGTTAGTCCAGGTGCTAATTTTCTTAGCCATTCTGACATGCCAAGCCAAGCTGGAGAAGTCCAAGTCCAATGACGCCGCGGAGTTGACGTCGGTAATGTGGCATGCCGCCATGGGCCGTTTGGTTGCAGCTCCACGGCCAGACAGATGAGCTCCAGACGCTAGTGTTTGGAATGGAGGAACGCTCGTTCCAATTCCAAGGAAGGTTCGGTCCCCTAGGCAAAACGTAGGAAAAAATACTTCTAGTCTGAGCTCTGATTTCGTGTAAGGGCGTGTTTAGTTGGCCGGAATTTAGATGGGTAAAGTTTGCATAGTGCCAGATTCTTTACTGTAGCATCTCGTTTGTATTTGGTAATAATTGTCCAACCATTGACTAATTATACTCAAAATGTTCGTCTCGTAAAGTAAAATCAAACTGTGTAATTAGTTTTTAATTTCGTCTACTTTTAGTATTTCATACATGTACCGCAAGTTTGATGTAACGGAGAATCTTCTTTTTGCATAGTGCCGAAACTAAACAAGGGCTAAGACCGAGACGAAAAGAGCAGAGATGAGATAAACAAAAGAGCTCTAGGTCATTCCTCGGTACTGCTGTTGTTCAGATGCTTAGGATCATTGGTCTAAGGCCTACTTTCCTGTTTGTTATAATAGAAAAAAATATGTCGTTACCATACCCCACTTCTCACGTTCACGTGGTAGTTCTAACCGAAATTTTTGGTTCCTCCATTCCAAACATGCAAACACTCCTTCTAGCTCATTATTTCAAATAATAAAGCAAATAATTTTTATATTTGCTTTCTTTTTTGCCTTTGCCCCTCAGTTCATGTAGCTGCTTTCTTATACTTTGAATTTATTTTTATTTTTAACACTTTTTAAAACTATTTTTAATTCTAACATTGCTTTTTTTTCTTCAAAAGTAACGCTTTTGGACGCGCCTGTTTGCATGGCGCGGCAAATTCACGCTGTCGCACCATGCATGGCGGCGCGGCATGGGACGGTCAACGACCGCGGCGACCGCTGACGTGGCAGGTCTGACGCGCCATCCGTCACGGCGTGGCGGGTCTCCCGCGCCACGCATCGCGACGCGGCAGACCCCTTATACAGGCAGCCATGGTTCCCTTCCTGTCTGTCTCTGTCTCAGTGTCTCCCGCCCACCGCGCCGCCGCCACACCACGCCCAGCGCGCCCGCGCCCGACGCGCCCCGCCCGACGCACCCACCCACCGTGACCCCGGCCGCCGCGCCCCCGCCGCGGCCGCTGTCGTGTGCCCGTCCTCCCTCACTCCATCTCCATCTCTCCCTGTCTCGTTGCCTCCCTTACTGTCGCCGCCACCCTTCCATCTCCCACTGCCGCGCACCGCCCGTCCTCGTCGCCGCCCCTCCATCTCTCCGCACTGTCTCGAGCCGTGAAGGACATTGCTGCACTACCCATCGTCGTCCTCCAGAAGGGGGGATTGCCGCCGGCCGACCGGCCATTGCCGCCGCCTTCCAGAAGTAGGTCGCTGCCGACCGGCTATTGTCGCCGCCGGTCATCTCCTTTCCATTGGTGGATTGTGGTGACCCATAATCTTTGTCGAGGTAACGCTCTTCTGCATCTCTGTCAATTTTTTTGCTAGGGTTTGGATTCAAATTTAGTTTGACTGGATAGAGATTTATATAATTAGTTAGCAAAGATATTTAGTGAAGTGAGTAAATATAAGTTATGTATAGTTTTGCAGTATAGTTAGTAAAGTTACTTAGTATAGTAAGTATAGGTATTAATATTAGTGTGTTTAGTGTAGTTAGTTAGTATAGTTAGTTAGAATTGTTCGTATAAGTATTAATATTAGATTAGTTAGTATAGTTAGTTGGCATAGGTGTAGTTAGTATAGTACTCTTAATGTCTGTTCTAACACATCCATTTGAAATTTGAACCATGATGAAGGATCGTCATCTGCAGTACCCCATTCTTGAGGTGCACTACGACGAGGACCATCGAGCCAAGCACCTGTCGGAGCTTTAGGAGGACTTGCTACCTCTTAGACTACGCACGCACCAGCCGCACTGCTAGGACAAGCGATACCGACCGTACATATAGCATGCCGGCTTCCTTGAGATCGTCCGAGTCTTCAACACTGGGCTACCAATCCTCGACCGTGCACTTCTCACTGCTGCTATCGATAGGTATGATTTGATACACGTTTGGTGAAGTACAAAGCATTGATTTGTCTCATTGTTTGAATTAAAAAAACTTATTGTATTGAATTAAAAACCCACAGGTGGAGGCCAGAGACCCACACCTTTCACCTTTCTTGCGACGAGATGACTATCACAATGCAGGACATGAAGATGATTCTGTGTCTACGGTTGAGGGGTCTTTCAGTGACTGAGATCCTTGATAACGATCACTGGATGAACTTGGTGGAGCAGTTCTGTGGCAGAAGACCACCCGAGGACGAGGATGCTAAGAGAGCAAAGTAAGAATTTCTATGTTCCAAACATTTACCATTTTGACACTAGCACATGCAAGTCTTTGGTTGGTCTCTTATATCACAAATATATGTTATGGTCTAAGTCTGTCGTTGATCTACATATTCTGCAAATTATTTTGCTATTTAAATGGAGGGTGTAGTACATAAATTTTATGATGCGTATTGTCTTTGTCTAATTTAATGTTTATTTTTGTTCCCTCAGCTCTCATGTAATTGTCCTTCAAAAATTTCAGGAAAACATCCGGTGTCAGTTCGGTGTGGATAACAGAAAACTTCAGGGCGCGGCTGCACCCAGACGCTCTAGAGCAGGAGATCGAGAGATATGCTTGGGTGTGGCTGTGGCACTTCTTAGGCGCCTTCCTGTTCTCCGACGCGTCGGGTAACACCATCAGCTGGGCCTTCCTCAACATACTGAGCCAGCCATGGGAGAATATAGGAGCGTACAGCTGGGACAACATGGTCCTAGCATGGATCTATCATCAGCTCTTCGTTGTCTGCCGACGTAGTATAGGAGGTGCCAACCTAGGATGTTGCTCCCACCTACTATAGGTTTGGTGTTGGGAGCGATGGCCAGTCGGGAGGCCCGTTGTTCACGGTTTTACCTGTAAGTGCATCGATTTTTTATTTTTCTCAAACTTGATGCCGCACTTGTGACAGATTATCCTATTCAATGCAGGCATGGAATCACGTGGACGTAGGACCGATAGCTCTGTACGTCTGGCAAGAAGCGAAGGTAGTTAGAGGGAACCCGAAGCGGCGGTACAGGCAGTACTCGACACGCTAGACGTCCTAACACAACACTAGGTAACGACCACTTTGATACTGCTAGTCAGTGTTGTTGCTTTTTATTATTTCCAAAACCTAACTGTAGTTACCTAACTTTCAGGTGAATTGGTGTCCTTGGTCCAGATTCGAGCTAGAGAGGGTACCTGAGTCCTCGCACTGAGGAAGAGTCGGACGAGTGGCTTTTTAACGGGCCACTAATTTTCTTCCACATGGTCGAGATGCACTACCCTATAAGGGTGTATAGGCAGTTTGAAAGATTGCAGCCATGCCCACCACCGCTGTACACAATCAATAGAAAGTTGCACGGGTGCGACGACTATAGCATAATGATTTAGCAGTCATGTGCATACATACAACCACTAACTTACGTTAAACTTGTAGGTACGATCGAATGAACAGGTACAAGGAGAAGAATTGGGCCGTGACGCACGCGGGGTACATCCACAACTGGAAGAATAGGCAAAGGGTCCTGATCGCCGAGAAACCGCCGCACGACCAACGCAACTTCGACCGCTACCTCCAATGGTTGCATAGGAGTACCCGCACACATATGCAACCCCCTACACTAACAAGCCAATTGATGAGGACGAAGACGAGGATGACATCGCTAATGCATACGACGAGGTGACAAGGATGGAGACACAACTTCAGAGAGCCCCGCTACAGAGATACGTGGTAAGAAATTTGAATTTCAATACAATTGTAGGTCGGTGTTCTTATGAATTGTAGTCATACGAACTTACCTCGATCGTGTATGCAGGCAACACAATTGATAAGTCTGTCCAACGAAGTAGCCGTGCGACTTCACGAGACCAGAGGGGAGCCGCACGGCATTCTACACATCTTCGTCGATGTACATTATATTCTCAAAGCCATGGCAGTGGTTAAATGGTTCCCATGACTCATTCATCTGTGTTTTCTTTTTTTGCAGAAAGTGAGGAGGAGCTGCAAGAAGCTGGCATAGAAGCTCAGCTGTGTGGATACTCCATGGGAGATGCCCTATGATCCGGACCTGTCTAGTTCCTTACGCTCGAGCACTATGCCGACATGAGCAGGTTCCTCCAACATGATGGCTGCTGGGACCTCTTATGTTCGTACTCCCTGGTAATGCAGGCAAGGGTCCTGTGGAGCACGACGTTGAGGAGGACAAGGATGAGGAGGACGAGGATGAGGAGGAGGAGGACTACGATGAGACTGGGATGTCTCAGCTTGGTGATGCACCATTTCCTACACAGTTCGACGAAACAGGTACTTGAAACAACCCTTCGCCATATACGTCACAATTACTTAAACATTGTAAGTAACGATGCCTATATTGTAACTGCAGGGTCCTAGTTACACTCAGCACTACCGCCCAGTGTACCGCCAGCGAGATCGTACCGACGTTGGGTTCACCCCTAACATGCTGCCTTTACGTCCGAAGAGGCAGCGACGTCCGCGGTACCCATATACTCCTGGGTCGTAGGAGTTCTTTAGGATGACATGATGCACTTGTATTCGGACACCCATATACTGATGGGACATGTAGTATGTCGAGTAATGTTGAACTTATGTATTGATGAACTTGTGTCGTAGTTATGACTTGCTGAGCTTATGTCGAACAGAGGTATTGTCGAACTTGCGATGAACTTGGGACGTGTACAAGTTAGTATTGCTGAACTTGTGTATTGATTGTCTCGTGCACTTAACCTTCCTGTTGACCTATTCATTAAACCGACACGACGAAATAACTTGGCTCATATGAGAACATAACAGAAGTGCATTATTCCATTTGTTGCCGCTTTGACCGCCGTGCCATGGCTGGTGCCGCGCCATAATGGGTGGCACGGCACCGCCGTGCCATGATGCACGGCGCGTCGGCCCTGCCACGTCAGCGACCAGCGGGCCGGGACGTAGCCACGTTGGCACCCCTGTCGCGCCCCCATGCATAGCGCGACAACTTGAATTCGCCGCGCCATGCGAATAGGCGCGCCCAAAAGTGTTAGATTTGGGGAAAAAAATTAAACAGTGGCAGGTTTGAAAATAGTTTTAAAAAAGTGTTAAAAAATCCTATACTTTTGCAAAAAACTTTTTTGCATCTTCCCACATTTTTATTTTAGCCTTTTTTTGCACCTCATTTCATTTTTATATTTGCCTTCTTTTTGCCTTTGCCCCTCAGTTCATGTAGCTGCTTTCTTATATTTTTGCAAATTTATTTTTGGTTTTCCCCTTTTTTAGTTTAGCCCTTTTTTGCACCTCATTTCATGTAGCTGTTTCTTTATTTTGCCTTTTTTTTTCTGCTGATCAATAAATTGTGACTTCGTGAGCTTTTGTATTTTTACCATCATTTTACCGCTCAATCCATTATGACTTCGTGAGCTTTTGTGTTTCAGCCACTTTTTTAACGTTCAGTTCATCGTGAGCATAGTCTAGGGCTGTGGTAACGATTTTTTTCCCCTTCAATTTTTGCCTCCTTTTTGCTGTTTAGTTCAATACTGGGTGAGTCCAGCCCCTTACAGGGCGCCATATATTCATCGAGCTTCTTTGCCCTGTATGGTGTGAGTGTGAGTGTGAGGTGATGACTTCTAATTTATTGACCAAACATTTTTTTTCATTAAATTAGATCCTACAAAATAAATACGTATTCCTAGCAAGAGATACCAGTGCAATTTAGAGAATTATATAAAAATATTCTTGCGAAGCTAAAAAAATAAAGTCAGAATCTAACCTCCATTTAGGGGCGGTAGCTGTCCCATCGAATGTTTGCCACATGCATGAAGTATTAAATATAGACTAATTACGAAACTAATTACATAATTTGCGACTATTTTACGAGACGAATCTTTTAAGCCTAATTAGTCCATGATTTGACAATGTTTTGCTACAGTAAACATATACTAATGACGGATTAATTAGACTTAAAAATTTCGTCTCGTAGAGTACTAACAGATTATGTAATTTACTTTTTTATTAGTATCCGAACACCCCATGTAACATCCTCCTGACACACCTCCTAAATTTTAGTAGCTGGATCAAACACCCTCTTATACAAATACAGTAGATGCAAACTAGGCACTCCTGGCTCGATAAGGTGACTAAAGTTGAGCCTGCCCATCGTCGAGACTAGTCCTTGTGGTGTTTTAGATTTGTCCTCCACGACTTGGAATTGCAACCAAGCAAATCCAGACCTCATCACCGGTTAACATAACCATTTTCACTGCTAATTTAGTACTGATTAAATTAAAATAGCGGTGCAAAAAGCATATACAGAGGCGTTTGACTGACCACACACGATCAGAGCAACAACATGAAACGAGAAGCAAAAGTGACCACACACGAGCAAAAGTGACCACACACGATCCAGTGGAGGTATATATACACAAAGCGGGACATTAGCACGATTATTACTATGCGATTTGTCCACGATCCATTACCCGATGGTCACTCCACACATCAAGCGCCACTCTGGCCTATAGTGTTCAACACCACTGCAGCTTCATCAGTCTCTTTGAAGGAATGATCGACGCCATCCAAGTACATGTTAGCCTGGAGAAAAAGGTTGTTAATCAGCAAACAACCTCAAGGAAACCAATGTTCTTTATGGACTAGTCTCCTTTTAGGAAATCAAATAGGCATGTTCTTTATGGACTAGTATCCTTTTAGGAAATCAAATAGCCTTCTACTAGGACCGTACTGCCTCACAAACTTGATTTACTTCTCATGGATTTTCCTCTAATTTCTTACTTCCAGCTTCAGCAACCCAATCAGCTTGGGAGCATAATTCAGAACCCTGCTTTCTTCACAGATTGGCAGACAGTATGTCAGAAATTGTGAAAGAGGTACGCACAATAAATAAAAAAGATGACAACAGCGTACAGGCTTTGAAAATGAAGTAATAGATGCATAGCCTATGTTTTCCCTTCTAGATTTATAGAGCCCACAGCTACTAATCAGGCTCGAACGTATGGATCAAATTCAAAGGTAACATGTAAAGCAATAAACGCAATGTCTCATGCTGTGCAATTTCGAAAATGATTCTAATTTCAACAGCAGAACATGGATAAGGACAACCTTTTTCAATCTTTTCCTTTATTTTTGTTTGTTTCTCCTTTTTCAATCTTTTCCTTTATTTTTGTTTGTTTCTCCTCAAGGCACTTGTGCTTGAACCTTGATTGCTTCTGCTGGGTTTCAACTCTAGCCTACCCCAACTTGTTTGGGACTTAAAGGCTTTGTTGTTGTTGTCGTTGTTCTCCTCAAGGCACTTGTGCTCCGATTCAACTTCAGATTTCAATGCAGTCATCTTCCGATTGTTCTCTCCAACTCTTTGATCATTTTCTTTCTCCTTTGCGTTCAGATTGGCCTCGTTCTCAAGTACTAATTGCAAGATGTTCATGCACAGTAATGTGGTGATAATATTTGAACTAAGAACTGACTTGATAATACTTGAGCAATGCTAAGATACTAACCTTTAAATTGCCATTCAGCAGCTTTAGTGCGAAGTGCCTTTATCTCCAAATTTTGATCACTAATCTTCTCTTTGTGTGCTTTAACATCCTTCTCAGAAGCTTTAGCACCAGCACTCTAGCATGAATAATATATTTGTACAGTCATTGTTATACCAATTTGACTCAAGTGTGCAATCAGCCAAAGAGAAAAAAATCTTGCATGCAGGAAAGTTTGCTGCTAATCATACTTTTTCATGTACAGCAGAAATTTTAGAGAGATGCTTCGCTAGTTTCTCAGAAACCAGCAAAATAAAGATGCTTATCATGCAACTACATCAATGGAGTATACAGGAATAAGAAAGGTCAGGCCTCACAAGAAACAATAATAAATGTCAAATGGTTCTTGTGATTTGATCATTTGAGCAATTGCCCATCAGCTGCAGTAAGAAAAGAATGATCCGAGGCTGTGGGAAGAACTAAATAGGAACTCGAGATTACCAGAAAGAAACTGTTTGTGAGCACATGATCTGTATTGTTTACAAGAAATTTATAGCAACAAGTGTGAAATTGTTGCACCAATCAGCATCAGGAAGAGCGCATCATAAAGAGTACCTTAGTATACGTCTCAAGAGTATTGGTTTTCTCTTGGACTTTCTGATTTGCCATCTTCTCTAAGTTCTTTAACTCATCACGGACTGCTTTCTTCTCCTCAAGGTTCCTCTTTGCTATAGAAAATAAAATCCATAGTTATTACAGAAACTAGCACAAGTTGATTATCTGATTGAAGCTCATAATTCTGATCCAAGCAATTTGACAATGTATGCACATAAAAAAAATACACTCATAGCACATAAAGAAGTGACTAATGATTCTGGGGAAAATGAACACTTTTTAAAAGGAATGCAATCTTAGATAGAGCACCTGTGACAATTGCAATGATTTGTTAGAATGAATAATTCTTTTGGGTTTCATCTCCATAAGAGCTTGGGACTAAAAGGCTTGTTGTCGTTGTTGTTGTTAGAATGAATAATTCAGCCATAGTTATGGTGAACCGTGAAGAGATAAAGTCATTCCGACAGTTGAAAGGATGGCAGCATATTTGCTAGTCCTAGTTGCATTGAGTAAGACAGTTAGGAAAACTATGGCTTGCTGTTCTACTATGGAAAGTAATTCTAGAACCTGTGGCGTTGCTTGTATGAATGGCTTTCAGTTTTTTTAGCTTATGCATTCCAACACATTCAATGCCTAATGAACTTTATGCCTGTAGCACTTTAAAACAAACAAACATACAGCCTAGGGGAATAGACAATTTTGGCTGATAGCCTTTTCTTTTCTTGCATAACTTTCACCAACTCGAAATCAGCTTGGTTGATCTGCCAGGAAAAAAATACAAGCAGTGAATGTAATATTATGAAGCAATGCTTTGAATAGAGGACAAAAAAAAAATCCAGTTTAACTTAACAAGATCAGTTCTGCTGGTCAATGTCCACATATACAAAGCAAAGCCGGTGCTAATAAATACCAATTATTAGATAGGAAGAAAAAAATGTCAGCATTCGGTGGATGATTAAATAACTAAATGTCTTCAAATTATGCTGAAAGATCGCTTTCTTAAAAAAGTAAGCATGCTTCCAGTGCTTGAAGACGGGTTTGGCCTTTAACACCTATAACATACAGAAGGTGGTGGGTCTATGGAGCTTTGGCTCCTCAGAGTAAAAACGCGAGTAAGAGGGGTGTCTGACCTAACAACTCCAGCTTCTCCATTTTAAGTCTAATGAGATTTTCAGCATATGTATAACCAAAACCAGTGGCAAGTTATATGATTTGTTGCCGTGAATCGGGTGAAATATTTCCAACTGACCGAACCAATGAACCTACTAAAAGGCAGCTCACTATCACCTATGCCTTCATCCAGACTCCATGTAATCCAAAACTACTGGTGCTAGCATCAACCAAGAAGCCTGGAACTGAATATAGGCCAAATAAAACCTACTGACTTCAACACAATTTGTTATCTTGTTGGCATTGAACAGAATTCTTGAGCATATGACTTACCAACTAATTTCAATGCTAGCTCATACTACTTCCAAATTCCAATAGTGTCCATTCTGTAGGCACATTCTCAATATAACATGCTTGACTACATGCATGGGAAACTTGCACTTTTCATATGCTAGAGCATAACATGGTGAACAGTTGAGCAACAGCCAGATTATACATACCTCTTAGTTTTCATGGATAACAATTTATTGACAGAAGGTATCAGCAATACGCCAAATAAGAAAGCTACTCGTAAACCTCAGTTTCTGGGTGTCTCCTCTTTCTTGTCATCTATGGCTTTTGATGCAACACGCGGCGACAACTGCTCTCTGTTGTACTCATGAAGCCTCTGCTGGACCACGGGCGGCGTCCTCAAGCAGAGGCGCTTTGCATCAAAAGCCATAGACGAAAAGAAAGAGGAGACACTCAGGAAGCAGAGAGTTCATGAGTACAGAAGCAGCTGTCTACGGTACCACACCTCGCGCCCTCGTCATGGCGTCGCCGTTCACTGCGGCGGCGGCTGCTGTGGCTCGCGAGAAAAGCGGGGGAGTGATGAAGGGTAAGAAATGGCCTAGGGCTTAGGGTGCCGGCTGCAGCTGCAGCTGCTCGATTTTGTTGCTCCGAGAATGAAGCGCAGCCGTCTGTTGCAATCGGACGGCGCAAAGAGCTCGTGGCCTTGAGTGGGCCTGCGGGATCAGTCGCCTGAGATGAAATCTTGGCCTGGGCCCAGGTCCCCCCCCCCCCCCCCCCCTGTCGGTACCGTTGGCAGTGCGACGAGGTGACCACGGCGCCGGAAGAATGGCGAAGGGCGGCGGCGGCAGCGGGCTGATCTGGGCGACGGCGGAGGATCTGGCGCGGAACAGGCCGGTGGTGCTGTCGCTGTACCGGCAGATCCTGCGGGCGCTCAACTCGCCGGAGCTGCCGCTTGGGCACGCGGCGCGGCTGGCCAAGAAGGCTGAGTGCCGGGCCATCTTCATCTTCGGCGCCGAGGAGAGGTCGCTCCACAACATCCGGGACCTCGTCGAGGCTGCGCGACACACGCTTGGACTGCTCAACCGTGGCCGCCTCCCATAGACAGGAACAAGGAATCTATCTGTAAGATTTGGTATCGTCTGTTGTAGTAAGCTATTATTCATATACTGTGTACTTGCTAATTAAAAGAAAGAAGTTTTCAGTATGAATGAACTGCAACTTTAGTCATTGAAAAGCTGCTGCTGGTCTTCTTAAATTTGAGTCAGGGGATGCGTGGTTTTGAAGGTGTTCTGCTGGATTCAGCAAATTGTGGCATTCAGGAATTAGTATTAATAGCATGCTTTTGGGTTACCCGAATGACTGATGCATGTGCATTACATCATTGATGTTTGCACTAATGTTTAGATTTTGCCATTTCTACCATCGACTGTATTTCAAATGTGCTGGGCTAACATAACTGGTTTGGATCATAATTTGATAAGTATCCTTTTGCGGACGGTCATAACTGGCTCGGAATCCATTCTATCCCTTTCTTGATTTTATTTTTTAGTTGCAAATTATGGTTTGACATACTGTTTGGTACACTGGGCTGCAGTGCCTGCATGTTTGAGAGCTCGCTAATTTAGTGTATTCCTGCGTGTGCCTGATTCCATGTATTCTATAGCAGCTTAGCTCGTAGTTTCACATGGTGTCGTGTAATTCTCTTACTATACGTTTTCCTGTTCGTTTCTAGGTGACAAATTTGCTTCAGATGGCAAATCCTCTCTTTATGTATTGTATGCAGACCTGAGCTTGACATGGTAAACGTTTTAGTTTCATGGTTAGTTTTGGGATGTTTCTAAATTCAAACTGTTCTACAGATTCGACCAATTTCTGGAAAAGATTTGACCACTGCAGTTGCTATTTTCTGCTTCTGCCATGTTTTTGCTATACTATGTTGATAGGTTTCATATGATGCTATGACTCTATGTGCTTAATATGAACTCATTTATTTATGTGGACTTATCTGGGAGTGCTTTGAGATGAAATTTGAACTATACGGATGGATTCGACTTGAAGTCTTGAACCTTTCCCTATGTTTGGGTATTGCCACCTGCATGGCTATATTGGCTTTTATGGTGTGGACAAATTTAGTGACTGCTCACCTTTTGTAGAGTTCAGGTGTGACCTTCAAGACTTGTGTGGAAAAGCAACGCACAGCTGACAGAAGATCATGAATTAATCATTTACATTTGTACGGGCAGACTGCCGTTTGGGTTATAATATTCTGTTTACAAGAGCAGAGACAAACTCATCCTCAAACTACTAAATTGTCTCAAGTGGCAGATTGTTCTAAGTCTAGGGACCTGCCAAAATAGTTTCGAAGTTTAGATACCTGATGCCACCTCACAAGTTATGGCATCACGGAATCAATTTCCGCTAGCGGTCTTTCTGAGATGTGCCCCATAATTTTGCTCATGAAAAAGCTCAGAGCTGAATCTTACAGCTCCTTTGGTTGCTGTAGTATGTGTTCATAATCAACACTGATCTGCTGTAATGGTATTTTGACTTTTATGAACCTGCTGGAAAAAATGATGAGCCACAGCGCACGTGCTGAATTGTTAACAACTCTGGTTTTGGACCTTTAGGTAAGTTTTTGTGAATGTTATGCTATTGTCATATTTTGGCCATCTGCAAGTGCAATATCCCAGGTATATGCAAGATAATATTTCACCTGTCTCTGCTTGGGTACCTGCTGGCACTGCACTAATGAAGGAACCAGGTGGGTTTAAGTTTACAGTCAGAGTTTAGCCTCTCTGTCTTGCTGAATGGTCCATGGATGACAGGTTCACCTTCTTTATGAGTGGAAGTGCATGGCATGCAATTTTTATTGTCTGTACTGCATAACATATCAGTACAAATTATTAGAAAGTACAGATTTCGGAAGTGTTCCAGAGGATGGTGAATAAAAAATACACATTTCATGACATGCAATTTTTATTGCTTGTCTTCCATCATGGTATATGGAAGAAGAGTTGGCATGAAATAGCTTTAGGTAATATGGTCTGTTGAGTATGAACATCTATGGTAGTGTGTTTTCTTCTTTTTGTAATGACCAACTTGGGAGAAGCAAATGGAACTTGAGGTACTTATTTTGTGTCCTAGTTTTCACAGGTGTTATGTACTGCTTAATTTTACACAACACTTAAAACTTACGCTTGTGCTGTTTTGCCAATTATTCAGTATTGGATGGATACAGTCTGCTGTGCTCTGTTTTGACTCTGCTCAAAACATGTAAACATGTCTGCATGTGATGCAATGCAGTAGATGCCTTTATCTTTAATAATTTCATAGTAGGGACTAGTCTAGAAAGTGCTGTCTTATCTGCTTGAGTATTTGGTAAAAGATGGGTACATCATGCTTCTACTCAAGAAATTCACATTCCTCCAGTTATTTCTTCGTCAAAACTTCTAACCCTGGTATTTTTTTTTCCAATTGATCTTATTGATCATTTCTTGCAGTGATTGATGGTATCAATATCATAAAATATCTATTCATGCTTTGATCTAGACATTCTCACAGTTGTGAACTCTGCACTGTGTCTTCTCAGAGCTGCAGTTCCAGTTTGCGGTGAGTTGACCGTACTACTGAGTCTAAATCAGGTTTTTCAATTTCGGTATTGCAAAAATTTCGGCCACCACCGAAACTACCGAATTTCGCGAAATTCGGCCGAAATTTCGGCGAAATTTTTTTAGAGACTAGCACATGAAGTATGCTTTTTCTAAAAAAACATTTAAATCTAAACAAATATTAGTATGATTTATGACTACACATCTATTGAATACAAAAATATGCAATATAAACAATAAAAAATTGAGTCTAAAGTTATATAACACATGTATTAGTGTATTACAAAATTTCGGATTTTTCTTTCGGCCACCACCGAAATTACCGAATTTCGCGAAATTTCGCCGAAATTTTGAACCCTGGTCTAAATCCTGTCTTTAAGGTTACTTACATTTCCTATTTTTCTAGGGAATAACAGATCCAATACTGTATATTGCGATGCTGTTTAGTATGTTTTCCTGGCATGTGCAAAATAAATCATTACTTGTACAGGTGCATGGTCTATATATAACATTTTTTTCATGTTTGCACTTTCTCCTGTATCCTGTCTGTTGTTGCCATGATACTGCCCGTCAGACACTTCTATTCTCGTGTGACTTACCATTCTGCCAGTATTAACAGTCACATGGTATGATTGTAGTAACAATGTTTATTGTTCTTCAGACGTGATTTCCATGATGCTGCAACCCGAGTTGTCTTGTGCAATTCCTTCTCATTGTGAGGATTTGCTCAGACTTAGTATCTGAGAGCTATAACTGTTCCCGCAGCTGTTTATTTCAACCTTTGTTATGAGGCTGTCCTTTCCTTTTTTATGAAACACAAAAAGAATAGAATGTGAAGGGCAGGCCTGGTGTGCAGTGGTGAGAGCTGTCTCACTGAATCACCGGGTCACGGGTTCGAAGCAGTCTCTCCGCAGATTTTGCGGTGGTAAGGCTTGCCTCGGTTTTTCCCTTTCCCATTTCCCCACTCATGTGGGAGCCTCTGGCACTGGGTCTGCCCTTTCCAGAACAGAATGTGGTGTCCTTATTTATGCTCATTTGGCTCTTACTACAAAGGCATTTTGTGTTGAGACCATGTCTCAGCTGGAATTGTTTGGTTTTGAATTTTGGAATGCCATTGACATGCACTGCTTGACGTGTGGAGTGTGGGTAAGGCCAGGTTTATTGGGCCATCACAGTCCAAGCAGGACCTTCCAAAACTCAGACAGCATAAGCCTGTTCGGGAGACCGTATCGTATTGTGGATTATTTACTGCTGGCTGGTTTGGTGTGAGAGAAAAACATTGTTCCTGGCTGGAAATTTATGATCGTTTACGAGCAAGCGAACAGGCTAGTTATGCCATGCGCGAGCGTCATCACATCACATGGTTCAGCTCAGCATATTTATGCCCAGGGCCCCTTGCCATCTCTTCATGTTGTGTTCGGTGAAGTGTTTTTATCCATTCCTCTGTAGGAGTATTTTGTTTGAGAATCCAACTCAAATGATCAGGAAAATGCTGACGAGTACTACCAAAGCAAAGCAACAGCATTCTCTTTTTGTGTGGTGGCATACTGTATCACCTTGTTCGCTTATCGTTTCTGTAGCTTATAAGCCGGTTGATGATGTTTTGTTACGAGAGAAAAACACTACATCATGGCTGGCTGATAAGCATGACTGATACGATCAAGCGAACAGAGTGTTGGTCCCATACATGGTTACTGCTGGATAAGGAGTGAAGTACAACATGCGCATCGGATAATACTCCAATGGCTAAAGCAGTCTAAAACATCCTTAACCTCCGGTTCCCAGATCTTGCACCGCCACCACCTCCAGAGAAGCTCGACATGTCTAGAAAACAGCAACAGAAGGCAAAATGACAAACGGTCCACACATTGATACCATCACATACCGGAGGAGAGGAACGTACGTACCGGCAGCGGACGGGTCGTGGGAGCAGAGGAAGAGCAGGAGGAAGCAGAGGAAGGTGAGCAGCGGGATGAGGTGGATGGCCCTCTCGTCCCTCGCCCCCCTGCTGGCCTTGGAGTGCGAGGCCGACGACTCGTCCTCCGCCACCGCCATCGCCTGCGCCGCGTCGCCGCCGCTGCCGTCAGGAGGCTGCTGCTGCTGGTGCTGCTTGGGGCTGGCGGAGAGGCTGAGCTGCCTGTGCATCTTTGAGGTGGCCCGAAGCTTTCCGCAGCGCGGTTGGCGCAGGCGCGCATAATAAATGCGGCGAAAAAAGGGATTGGGTTGGGTTGGAGCGGGCGTTTGGTCTGGTTTGAATTGCAAGCAATGAAGTAGGAGCAGGAGTACTCCTACGCTACGCGGCGCAAATATCTTGCAGAGTTGCGGGTGGGGTGGGGGATAGCCCGATAGCATAGACAAACATGCTAGCTGAATCACGCCTAATAAAGCTGACCTGCTGGTGGTCTGGTGACTGGTGGAGACGTGGGGCAGCCTTGGACAGTTGGACCTCTAGTCGAGTTGCGAGCGTCGGTGCGACAAGCGGAGCCGCGGCAAAGCACGCACCAAAGCAAAAGCATCCCTCGAGCCAGCCGGGCAACAAGCCCATCGGCCTATTCACTGGTTGATTTATAAGTTAATTTGGATTGGCTGATACTGGTTTATTGTGAGTGGAAAATACGATTGACTGGCTGGTTTGGGCTGGTTAAAACCAATAAACGAACAGGGTGCATAGCCCAGGTCCCTAAGAGCATGATCAACTCACCACTGCTGATGCTCTTAGCTCCCACTCCCTCCAGGTCCCTAAGAGCATGATCAACGCAGGCTGTTAGGTGTAGTGGTCTGAGTAAAAAGATTCTCTCCACATAGACTAGGATACATCAAGACGACAAACCCACAACGCTGGTTGTCTTTCGCATGTCATTCGCCTCGCTTTCGTCCTTTACTTTTAGCCGTTGGTCCCTCTCCGCCTTTGCCTTTTGTTTCAAGCCAACATCTTTTTTTCTCCATCGCTATATATGCTCTGGTAATTGCTTCGGTTCTTTTATCAGATGGAGCGAACGGTTCTTCTACAAGTCAAGCTGACCCTATGCGAAACCACAGTCTAACTTCTTCTCTCCTCCAAATAGCATCCAAGCCTACGTGGATCTGCAGAAGCACCTGCCACGCTGGTGCGTTGGGCTTGACCTAAAGGAAGAGGATTCTAAAATGAAAGAACTCCAGCGAACCTTCTAGTTGAGCCCCTCGTAGCTAAATATGGCAAAAACATAACTCCAACAGGACCCTCTACCAGAGACCCGAGGTTTGGGTAGGCACCCGGATCCCCCAAGGACCCCATTCCTGAGTGCTCCCCCCCCCCCCCCCCCCCCCCCCCCCCCCGCCTCCCTCCGCCGCGCAGGAGCGGCCCTGGCCATGGCCGTTCCAGCCCTTGCTCGCGGCGTTCGCGCCCTGCTCACGCGACCACGAGGAGGACCGCGGGGAGCTCGCCCTCCCTTCGCCGCGTGGGAGAGGCCGTCCGCCTCCCTCCGTCGCGCGAGAGCGGCCTCGGCCATGGCCGCTGCGCCCCCTGCTCACGGTGCCCTGTAGATAGTAGAAGGAAGAAAGAGAAAATGATGAGCGGGTCCCGTTTATCATTGTCTGCCGGAATGAATTTAAGAGCCCAAATATGGGTGCTCGTGTTGGAGTCAAAGCAAAAATATAGGCCAACAAAAGTAGGGGAATATCCAGATTAAAAGTAGGGCCCTGATTTAGGTGTCCAGGAGAGTTGCTCAATAAATAGCTCATCTACCATACCTAAGAGCAACTCCAGCAGGACGTCTACTTGAATCCCCATAGCTAAATATGAGTGTATAAACAAAAAAAAATCATGCTCTAGCAAAGCCCCTACTTAAGCCCCAAATTTAGTTGGACGCCCAAATCCTCCCCGAAGACCCCATTTATAGAGGCTCATGTCTAGGCCCCATCCTATTGTTGCCTTCGTTGCTTCTCCCGCACTCGCACAGAACTCCACCCGACTCTGTCTCCCTCGACGCTCCGCCTCCGTCTCCCTCGGTCGTCCGCCTCTGCCAGCCCCAGTCGTGCGGGCGCGTTGCTCTGCCTTGCCTCGCCTCCCTCTGTCGCTCGGGAGCGGCCCCGCTTGCCCCCGAAGACGTCCCCAGCGCTCCCTCTCTCCTCCGGTAGCACAACACAGTGAGCTCTGGTGCAACACAGCGATATCCAGATTTTCATGTGATTTGATGAAGCCACATCATCACTTACTATCAAGCTCTGTGGTAGCGCTCCAGAGACTCCAACTCACCTATGCAAGGATTGTGTTTTCTCGAAACAAGTTTGGTCATTCTTGAAACAATGGCTTGGACTATCGATGCTAGATTATGTCGCAACAAACGGATCATTACACAGCCACTAGCGTAGATGCCGCACTAAAATTGAGCGAAACCAAAGAAGAGTTTTCGACGGAGTCATGATCTATTTATGGTGGAACGTATGGAAGGAACGAAATCGAAGGACATTTCAGAACACACCTTTGCAACCAAGACAAGTAGCCTTTCTTCGTAGGGTGGACATTGAGCAATACCAGTTGGCAAACAGATCAAATGTACAAGCTGAGTAGTTTTAGTCAGGTCCTTTCTAGTGTCTCGGTTATGGTTGGCATATGATTGTTTCTGTGCCTTGTCGGCTTTTTAGTTGTTGAGTTCTGTAGTTTTTCCGGTTCTTTTTCTTTGTTGGGAGTTGCTTTCAGTGGGATGGACGGTCTGTGTGCCGTGTTAGTTGTTTTCCTAAGCTTTCCTATTCAGTTGTAATTATTTTGTCTTTGTTATTCCCCTTTTTTTTCCTCGTCTAATAAAAATTTTGTAAAGCTTTTGCCGTCTTTCTAAAAAAACACCTTACTTTCAAGCGTAGCTAAAGATCCGAAACGAATATTCACGTCGGTAGCTCAGGAGATGCTCTCCGTTTCCAGTATTGGTGCGCAAAATGATTCTTACAGTCCGCTGGTCTGGTCTCCCTCCACGGCTCCAACTGCTCATCTTCTCTACACATATGCTGCTATCCCTTTAAGGCCTCGTTCGGTTATCTGAGATCTATTTCCAGCCAAATGCTTTGCTTCACAAATTTGTACTAGGCTGGAAAACTTCTCTACACATATGATTCTTACTGAACGTGGCCTAAATAATGAGTCGCCGTCCGACCCCAAGCTCACGACAAGTCAGGCAGTCACCGATGACCACACCAACACAACTTCTAGTCAAAAACCCGAGTAGAAAAAGATGGCTGGTGTCGTGGATGGTGACGATGAGCGTCGGGACAGTGGAGGCGCCTGGCTTTGGCCGCAATGGCTTGGTTGGTCCTGTTATAAAAGGTTTTTTTTATGGGTACCATTGAAATTTTGTAAGTTCAGAGAAATATCATTACTATTTACCTATTTGGAATGTTGTCATTATAATTCTTGTCTAGCTTAATCGTGCCATTTTCTACGTATTTAACAGCTTTGGGCCCGAGCGCAGCTGACTAAAGACCAGTGTCCTCTCGTATGTCCCAAAATACCCCTGCTGCTTCTATCCATCCACTCGATGACATGCGGGCCCAAACGCGTACCTCCAGCCATACAGTGTTGAGCACCGCTTTGCTCCAGGACTAAGGACACGGAGGACAAATCGGAAGCTATCCTCCTTTGAGGCGGACAACGGACAACAGAGCCATGAAACGCGTACCTCCTCTAGGGTTTAGCTTTTTTTTTCTCAGTTTTTCCCTCCCCCGTTCTTGCTTCGATTCTTCATTTTGAGACCGATTTAGTTCGTTCTTTTTTGCTCAGATTCGTGCTATGACATGAGTTGATGCTACCCCTTAAGTGAATTTGATTGAATCGAGTCGAGCACGAAGATATTGAACGAATTTTGTTTTTGGGGAGTTTTTCGTGTTCTTGGCCGTGATCTAATTTTCTCGGAGTTTGGGTTGAAATTGGGCGATGATCTCTTAGAGTATGCTCACCAACTCCCTTGTGATGGCCTGTGAAAAGTTTGGTCGCGATTTGTTTTGATTTGGTCCAGTTTTTCGTCGATTTTGTGGCCGTCGGTTTCCTGTTCTAGATTTCCAGTTCTTCGTTTCTTCCTGCTTGTTCGTCGTGGAAGGCCGAGCAACAAGAGCCGCGTGCTCCCAGCGCCAGTCCAGCGACCGGCCGCTCGCCCAGGTGCTCTACTCAGCGGTGAGCAGCTCCACCGCTCAAGCCCCTCTCCGTCTCCCACCGTCTCTCTCTGTGCCCGGCGGCGAGCAGCACCACCGCCCGCACTTCTCTCTCTGCTCGCTTTCCCCCACCGATTCAACGAGCTCAGGGGCAAAATGGTCACTGAAGGCTAAAATTTTGGCTGAAAATTTTTTAAAGTAGACTTAAAACTCAAAATGGCATTATAGCGTGTTGGACTCGTTTCATAAGGACGTTTCAGCGAAGCCCACAAAATTGATAGCATTTGGGCGAAGCCCACTTCCCATAAGGGCAAAATTCTGATCGTCTCCGTCAGCGAGGGGGGGAGTGAAAGAGAAGTAGCAGGGTATTTTGGTCCTACGAAAATACAATGGACTTGTTTCACCTGAGCGTGGGCCCAATGCTGTTAAATTCGTAGAAAATTCGTTTGAACTTATCAGCCTGGCTTATCAGTTATAGAACAATATTTTTTCTCTCATAATAAATCAGCTTCAGTCAGCTTACAGTTGTAGAAACCATTACCCGAGCTCGAAGCTGGATAAGAATTATAATGACAAAGTTTTAAATAGACGAATAATAATGGTACGATACCAATAAAAAAACAATATTACTTGAACTTATAGGGCCCATGCGTCAGCGAGGGGGGGGGGGGGGGGGGAGGGGGGGAGTGAAAGAGAGGTAGCAGAGTATTTTGATCCATACGAAAATACAATGGCCTTGTGTCACCTGTGGGTGGGCCCAATGCTGTTAAATACGTAGAAAATTCGCTTGAACTTATCAGCCTGGCTTATCAGCTATGGAATATTGTTTTCCTCTCATAATAAAGCAGCTTACAGTCGTAGAAACCATTAGCCGGACAGCTCGAAGCTAGATAAGAATTATAATGATAAGGTTCTGAATGGACGAATAATAATGGTATTCCTGCTAACTTACAAAATTACAATGATACCAATAAAAAAAACACTATAAAAGTTCTTTGTCATGAATGGACAGATCTCCGGCGAGCCATCAACTCGTGGATCAGCTTTCCGACATCGTCATACGAAGTGCCGCCCTTGTCTGTTGCGCTCCTAGCCTTCCCACGGAGCTCCATAGCCTTTTTCCTTATCGCCTCGGCCTCTTGGTCCCCACCCATCACTCCGTCAATGGCTTCCGCGATCTTCACACCGCTGATCACCTCGCGGCGGACCTCAAGGTGGGAGGCATAGTCGCCGGCACCGACACCGACCCCCATCTTGAGCACCTCGACGACGAGCTTCTCGTTGTAGAACTGGTCAGCGTACCGAGGCCACGTCACCAGCGTCACCCCAGCGCTGACGGCCTCCAGCACCGAGTTCCATCCACAGTGCGTCACGAACCCACCGACAGCGGAGTGCTCGAGGATAAGCCTCTGGGGAGCCCAACCCCGGAAGAGGAGGCCGCGTGCTCCGACATCAATCAGCTCGGCGAAGCCTTCGGGCATCCATTCCGATGCATCCGCCGTCGTGTCCGCTCCTCCACTCTTCATGACCCACAGAAAATTCTTGCCGGACAGCTGTAGGCCGCGCGCCACCTCCCGCAGCTCCGCCTCCGAGAAATTGGCTAGTGTGCCGAATGCGAGGTACACAACTGAGCCGCGTGGCTTCTCGTCGAGCCACCGCAGGCACCTTTCCGCCCCGGGCGGCATGTCGTCCTCGCTGGCGTTGGCGTGGGCGACCGGGCCGACCAGCCACACACGGCGGCCGAGCGTCGTGCGGTAGTGCTCGACGTAGTCCGGCTCCAGCTCGGCGAAGCTGTTGAACACCTCGCCGTAGCTCCTCCGGTCCGCGGCGTGCACGAGCTGGTTGTAGTCCCACTGCAGCTGATCCTTTCTTGGGTCCATCACTTGGCTGCGCCTCAGCGCGACGCGGTGCGGCAGCTCCGGCAGGGACACGACGGCGTCGGGGTCATCTGGAGCGAGCGCGAACGGGTTGTTGCGGAGCAGGGATTCGTTACAGGCCCGGGCGAACAGGCTGCTCCCAAGGAAAGACAGCCGTGGGATGCCGTGCTCGGCGGCGACGTCCGCGGCCCACAGGTAGAAGCTGTCGACCACGACGGCGTCGGGGACGGGGTGGTGCTCGGCCAGGAACCGATCCAAGGGCTCGCGGAGCCGCTGGACTCCTTCCAGCAACTTGTGGAGGTCGGCCTCTGAGATGCCTACAACGCTCTCGACGCCCGGCGGGAGTCCGACATCAGGGAAGGGGATGGTGGAGATGTGGATCGCCAGGGCGTCGGTGCCGCGGAAGGCGTTGTTGGCCTCGTCAACGGCCGAGCGGATAACGGTGGCGTTTACGGGAGTGGTGAGTATGGTGCACTTGATGCCACGTGAAGCAAAGAGGGCGGCCATGGCCGCGACCGGTATGAGGTGGCCAGGCGCAATAAACGGGAAGAAGAGAATATGTATTGGCTGCTGTTCATCATTGGAAGCCATGGCTGCTTGGCAGCGCCCTTCTTCCTTTGCTACACACTTAAACAGATCAGAGCTCAGCTGCTCAAGTATCTTTGGCGACAATATTACATGGGCAACCTTGGTTGGACTTGGACATCAACCATCCACGTCACTCACAGTAGTCCAGTCCACCTCCACCAGGACAGGTGTGTTAAACGTGGAGAGCGAAAGAAAGCCAGCGATGCAAATGATTGTCTTTATTCCATTAAGCAGTGTTGTGCATATATATACCGGTGTTAGTTGATCTCCACCAATAGGCCCAACGACTTATTGGGCCACGGCCTATTGGCCTCTCTGCTCCCTGATCGGGGGAGCCCAACCCTAATTCGGTTGGAGGGCCCTTTGTCGCACAGCACACATAAAAGGAAGGTGGGGGGTGAGGGCTCGGACTACGAGGTTGACCGGAGCCGCCACACCCACCTACAGAGAAATCCTAATCCGATTCTAAAGCGTGCTGCCAGCGACGGGATGAGCCCGCCACCACCACTGCCGTCGCCTGTGCAGGTTCTCCGACGCCCCACTGCCTCACCACCACGCCGAGCACTAGCGTCTGCGAGGCTGCATCCAGGGCGGCATCGGCGTCCACGCTGTCGCTGCGGTGAAGCTCTGCAAGAGCCAGGTTACGGCGTCCACGCTGCCGCTGCGGTGAAGCTCCGCAAGGTCGAGGAGCCTAACTATGGATCTATGGGTTAAACACAGAGGTACCAATCCTACGATCCTAACAATGGTACCAGAGCGGGTTGCCTCTGTGTAAGCCCCTAACCCTAACCGGGTAAAAGAAGAAAGAAAATCCACCGCCACCGCGCGGGGGGAAAGATGGCCGCACCGCTGTTCTACACCGGCGCACGACAAGAACAGAAAAGAACCGAACACTCCCTAACCCTAACCCTAATTGGGTTAAAGGAAGGGGAAAAGAAAGGTTTCGGCCTTAAGACGAACAGAGCCGAACCATAAATCCAAAAGAGAAAAGAAATAAAAGAAAAGAAAGAAAATTCCAAAGAAAGAAGAAAAGAAGGGTCGGAACCCTAACCCTAACCCTAGTTTCCCGTTCGGATGAAAGCAAAAGAAAAGAAAGAAAAGACAAAACAGAAAAGATGACAGGTCGGATTCCGAACCCTAGATCTATGACCAGTTCGGAAAAGAGGAACAAGATTCAAATCCAAAAGGGGAAGGGGAAAAGAACAGGGTCGGCACACGAACCCTAACCCTAACCCTATTCCCCACATCAGTTCGGATGAGAGAAGAACCAAATCGAAAAGAAATAGGGGAATGAGAAAGGGAAGGGAGAAGAAACCCACCCGAACCGGCCCTTGGCCGGCGCGGGAGAAGAAAGGCCGAACCGGGGCTGCTGCTCGCCGGGCTCGGCAAAGGGGGCACCGCGGCCAGGCCGCTCGACGGCGGCGTGCTCACCCGTTGGGGAGCACGCGCGCCGGCGAAGGGGCCGGCGACGGTGCCAAGGTCGCTCAACCGCCCGCTCGCTCGCTCGGTGTCCTCTCGGTCGCTGCTGGTTATGCTGAGAGAGAAGAGAGCGGCGCTGAGAGATAAAGAAGAGAGAGAAGCAGAGAGTGCGAATGGCCTAGGGTTTCTGGTCGGGGGACGCGGCCGCGGTTTTTGTTCGCGCGAAATCGACGCGCAGCCGTCGATCTCCATCGGACGGCCGAGATTGCACGGGGCAGCGATCGGCCCATGGGGGCGCGCGCGGCCGCGCAGCTTTGGCAGCCCAGGCCCAGGTTGCGGCCTGGGAGCTACAGTACTCGCGTCAAAGGAGTTGGGCCGGGCACAGTGCTCGCGTCAAAGCAGAGGGGCCAGGCTGTTTTAGCGGCCGGGCCGAAAGAACAGTGAAACATTTGAGTCATATTTTTCATTTTTTCATTTTCCAGTAAAGGTTTTATTTCCTGGAAAATGGATAAATAGCTCAAAGAAAAATAGAAAAGAGTTTTGTCCTGTGGGTAAAATTCAAGAAATTGAGTATATGTTTTTCCGCTGCTAAAGAAAAAGTATATTCTCCAGTGTTTTTTGAACCGACATGGTATTTAACTAGAGAAAAAGAAAGTTTTTCCAGTAAATGTTTATTTCCTGGAAATTGATTAATGGATTAAAGAAAATAGAAAAAGCATTATTCCCTGTGGATAAAATTCAAGGAAAAGAGAGTTTTTCCACAGCCAAAGAAATTGTTTATTCTCCAGTTAATTTGTACCAACGTGATATTTAATTGGAGAAAAAGAGATTTGTCATGAATTACGATGTTGTTATTTTCTGACCAACGTTGTTAATAACAATATCGTAATGTTAATGATTTATGTATTGATTCTACTTCTGCCCAACGGTGATGTAGAATTAGTGTATAAGAACAGATGTTAATTTTAATGATTTATGCATTAATTCTACTTCTGCCCAACGGTGATGTAGAATTAGTGTGTAAGAACAGTTGTGAAAGTTAAAAATTTATGCATTAATTCTATTTCTGCCCAACGGTGATGTAGAATTAGTGTATAAGAATAATTGTATATTTTGATTTTGACCAACGTTGGAATCAAGGCATGCAAATGCGGTTATTTTTATGTTAAGAAAAGTTTTGACCTAGTTTTCATCTTGTCTAAGGTGGACTGGGTAGTCACCTCACCGTGTTCCACTGAGATTGTGGCACCGGTGAGGGAGACAAAAAGAGAATAAAGCCACTTGGGCAACTAAAGAAAGGGATTTTGAATCCCAAAAGATATCCTATGGCTTTTGAGCATAGAAAGTGGGTCACTGCAAACAAGAAATGTTTAGCTGTAATAAAGAACATGATTAAACCTACAATTGTGGGCTCAATCCCAGAATGTGACATGGTCACCGAGTACCTCGATAGAACAAAGAGTCAGTTCACTGACACTTCAAAGACATGCTACTCAGCTGATAAAGCAGCTGGTAACAGAGTGTTACTGAAAGGATCTAGGATGTCGCCTAGAGGGGGGGTGAATAGGCGTTTCTGAAAAATCAACACCTTTAAAAGCGGAAATGATTAGTAATAGGAGTTTCCAAAATGGAAACTCCAAATCAGAGTAATACAACCCCTCACAAGTTAGCCACAAAGTGTATAAAAGATACTAGATAAACTTAGGGAGCCAAACAGCGGCAACCAAAGAGTTGAATCAAAATGCACTAGTCAGTTAATGTCGGAAGTCCCGACAGTTTGGGTCAGAACTTCCGACGTGTCAGAAGTCCCGACGTTTGGGTCAGAACTTCCGACGTGTCAGAAGTCCCGACAGTTTAGGTCAGAACTTCCAACGCAAACTGTCAGCACTTCCTACCCCTACGGGAAATGAACTACAAGTGCTAAAATGAACTTTGTGATGCCGATGACTTACAAACCCACTTCCTAGTGGTAAGGTAAGGTGTTGGGTCACTCTCTTGACGTTGATAAGCCACCACTCCGTAGATCGAGGCCCAAACCCTAAGAAATAGCTAGAGAGAGGAAGATAACCAAATACATGTAAATTCAAGCAAATCACAACAACAACAAGCACGCGGGAGACAAGAATTTATCCTGAGGTTCGGCAGCCCCACAAAGGAGCTCCTACGTCCTCGTTGTTGAGGTGACCACTTTGGTCGGAGTCTCTTCCACCTCCTTGCCTCACTCAAGGATACCACAAAGGTCACTTGAGTTTCTTCACTAGAAAACAAGGGTAATACAAACTTCCCAAGGCTCTTCCACAAGATGGAAGCTCTTGGGCGACGCCTCGCCGGCTAGGGGAAAATCCCCAAGAGTAACAAATGCAAATCAAACCGGCTTGACGAAGAAATCAAGTGCTCAAGCTTGCTCAAAGTGTTTTTCTCACTCAATCCACTCTCCAATCACTCAAACCCTTTAGGAATTGAAGTTGGAGGCAAAGGAGAGAAGAGTGGCGAGCCTAGAATGCTTGGGGGCTGTTTTGGCCGAGTGTTTGTTGCAATGAAATGAGTGGGCAACGGTTAGAATGGAGGAGACGGGTATATATACTCCAAGGTAAAATCTAACCGTTCAGATCTACGTCGGGAGTTCCGACGCAGATCTCGGGACTTCCGACGTATGAAGAAAACACTGTTCATGCGAGGTCAAAGTCCACTCGAGACAGCCAACGTTGGAACTTCCGACGAACGTCGGGACTTCCGACGGTCGGAACTTCCGACAAACGTCGGGACTTCCGACGGGCATAGTCAGCAGGTCAGTAGAACCATCGATGCTGGGACTTCCGGCTTGGGTCGGGACTTCCGACTGTCGGGAGTTCCGACTCACGTCGGGACTTCCGATGTCCACAGTCGCCACACAGGCTATGACTGGGAGTCAGCACTTCCGGCAAGAGTCATGACTTCCGACTGTCGGGAGTTCCGGCTTACGTCGGGACTTTCGACACCGACAGTCAAAGAAAATTATTCTATGTGCTCGTGAAGTGCTAGAGTGTATCTCTTTTGATTTAATTATTATGCTTGAGCACTCTATCTTCCTCAGACCACCTAAACTTGCATCCCTCTTAATAGTACGGCATACCTATTAACTCAAGATCAAAAGAAAAACGAAATTAAACCTTTTGAGTTGATCTTCTTTAAATTGATGCCGTGTCTTTCAATCTTCATCAAGTGAGGGTGCCAACATGTCAATATTGATCTTTTCACTTGAGCATAGCCATCTTGAGCATGTGACTTGATTCCATTCATCAAATATGAATAACTCCAAATGCATCAAGTCACTTTAATCAACTTGTCCAATATAGATTTGATCCTTCACATCAATATGACCATCTTAGCTTGATTAGTACCTCAACTAAATGCAAGTACTTTCTTCTTCACCCTAGCTAGGTTCTTCGGCCGCCAAGCCGTCGCTTGCCCTTCACCCTTGCTTAGTACCTCGAAGCCTTTTCTTGCTATCTTCACCATCTCAAGCCATTAAGTCACATCTTGTGTTGAATCATTCATTCATATATATTATTATCTTTTTCATTTCAATTTAGCAAGCTTCAAATATGAGACCATTCCATATGCAATCCCTCATGTCTCATTAACTAATACTCACGAGCTTGCTTTCACATAGTATATGGAAATCCCACAATAAACAAGCATTTGCATGAATTCCATTTGCATTGTTGTCTTGTGCTTGAACTAGATTGTTTATACAACAACACATCATTTTGGCTTTCATTAAGTACCTATGAGATAACCTATTACCTGTCCACACTTAGCAAACGGGTTAGTTCTTTAATCACGTTGTCATTCAATCATCCAAAACCCACTAAAGGGCTAGATGCACTTTCAATCTCCCCCTTTTTGGTGATTGATGACAACTTGATTAAAGCTTACAAAATAATATAAACATTTAAACTTTTGGGTTCAATGATTTATGAGAGGCTCCCCCTTAATATGTGCTTATGATTAGAATTCACAAAATGACCTCAAATGTCAATTGCACATACTAGAACATACAGGAGACTCCTCCTAAATCATTGCATCCGTGGGGTGCATGTGTGTGTGACAAAATTAAACCGTGATGCATATGACAAGATATATCACACAAGAATAAATATAAAGGCATCACATCAAATATTTTCATTCTAGCATGCATAGTCCTTATGAAAATAAATATAACACATGTAATTCACACATAGCACTCATTACACATTTTCTCAAGTCCAGAAACCACCGATATATAAAAAAAAGATCATATCTCAAGAGATATTTAGATAAAGCATAAGTGAGTCTCATCTCTCACATGATACAATCTATCTCAAATCCAAGATACATCAATGAAGCTCAAAAACAAGAAACGACAGCCTGCAGTACATATCTTCAGGTACAAAGATAAGCAAATGAGACTACCTTGAAGCTTTAATCAGTCTCTCTCCCCCTTTGTCATCTATCACCACAAAGGTCCAACAATGACATACTAAGGACAAAGAGGCTACAAGCTGTCACACAAAGTACAAAGGGTGTTTAAGGTTCAAACTTTGTACTAATCTCTCCCTTTGTATTAACCTCTCCCCCTTTGTCATCTTAAAGAGGTTGTACTTGTCACTTATTTGCAATTCAAAATAGATCAAGTACATGGGTTTACTAGCTCATGAATAAACTTATACACTAACCACTAGATTATATAATCATTCAAGCAATAGTGGTAGTCTATGAATCTAAAAATTTTCATTTGTAATGCATGATCCTATAAGCATGTACTATATGCACTAACCGCATACTAATAAGGGATGAAAAATGATCATACACAATACAATGATACCTTTGCTATATTGGAGAGGAAGATAGTCATATAGATTTCAATTCATTTCTCCAATAGCACCATGAAGTCCATTTATAAGCTTAGTGAAGACCAATAGATACCAATTCTTTGAATTCCTATTCTTCACCCATATGAATTGAGAATCACTAATGATCAAGTGCACTCTTCTTGTTGTGGTTGGCTTGCTTCTTCTTTGATCATTGCTTGCTTGAGAGAACTAAAAGATGCACCACTTGTAATACCACTTGAAATTTCATGATACCACTTGAAATTTCATGACTTGTTCTCTTTTGAGTGTTGCTTGCTTTCTAGACCAATCTCTTGATTTTCTTCAACCAAGTACCTCAAATGTCCCTTTAGATTACCACTTCAATTTTAGCCATCCAAGCCTAGAGCGAAGTGACCTCTGTCCAAAGAATCATCCTTGATACTCACTTGAAATAACTTGAAAGGAAATCACTTGATCCACTTGAAAGATTTTGTTTGATTGATCCATATTGTTGGACTTAATTTGATGAATAACTTTGAATCCTTCTTTAAGTCCTTTTCTTTCTACTTGTTTAAGTCCTTTTGTTTCTATCAAAAGATCTCCAATTATCACTAGAACTTAAACTTCATCTTCATCTTGATCTTGGTCTTGATCTCTAGCTTGAGTACCAAATGTGTACCAGATACACTCTTCAAACAAATTGTCTTGTACTCATCATTTGTCATGCTTCTATCTCAAACCAAAACCAAAACATAGGTACTTCAATCACTTATAGATATGGTTCTAATTTGAGGACCTTTGAATCTAAGTGACTTTTGATCAATCCAATAATTGTCACTTTCCTGACAGATTCTGTACTCTTCAAAGAATAAATCATATCTCCCAAAGTACATATCCAAAAACCACGAAATTTGGTGAAGATGTGACACACTAAGTCTTCTAGTAGCTGTAAAAATTTGAGCTTCTTTTGACTTCTATCTTGCTACCAGATTTCACATCTTTCCACACTGCTACATGCTGAAAACTGCTGCACTATAGCTGACAAAATCTACTCCAAATCCGAAGTATCACTTATCCAAATCTCATGAAGTTTGCACAGCAACTAATACCATAAGTGTAGAGCATGTAGACCAAATTTCAAGCCAATACAAATAGATTTGGTTACTCAAACATGTCTATGATCACTGCTACCTTAGATTTTCAATATTGGACAGATTTTAATAATTGAGCTATTTTTCTTCAAATTGAACCAAACTTGAAATCAACTTGTTTGAATACTCTCACAAGGCATATGTCCATTCAAACCACTTACTAGAAGAAATCTTATGAACATATCCAATCAAACCAACTTCAAACTTGATTACTTAAGCATTTAATCCATTCAAGCATCTCATAGCAAGCAACATATGCATATATATCCAATTCAATTAACTCATATGCACCCAAATAAACTTTGATCAACAAGAGATATATCTTGATAGCTTATGATCATCTTTGCAAGCTTTAACTCCACTTATTTGCAGGCCCTCAAATATATCAATAAATCCCCACAACTTGAATATGACACTTGTATGTTGATAGCATATGGACTTCACTCAATTTTGACTTGGCATTGGGATATAATTGCACTAGGTTTCAATACTTGACTCAACATAAGATGAACAATAATAATTTCATTGAATCAAGTCTCCAATGCCATGGTACCTACAAACGATCATCCGCTTTTCGATGGTACCCAAACTAGTTTGGGTCCTCTCATGTTAGACGCAACATACTTAGGCATAGCATTAGTATGAATAGCGGAATTTTTGCAATACTAACCAATAAGGTACAATAACAAACCTTCCTAGGCATAATATTTGCATCAATTGAAATAGGCTTAGGATTCTCACTTAGGGGACATGAATTAGCCAAGAATTGATTTTCTCTTTTTCGAATATTTGGCAAAATTATGATTTTCAAAAACTTGAGAGAGATTTTAGACGGACATAGGGATTTTTATGGACTTGAGAGAACCATGTCACATGTGATTAGGCAAATAATCAACCAAGGGTAGCAATAATCATAATATGACATGACTAGGTCACAAAGACCCAAAAACCACATGATTTTCAAAAACCACACCACCTACACATGCTAGTTAGGGATTTTGAAAAACATCTATCCTATATCACACAAATGCACACACTAGCATATAAAGGGCCTTAGATGCACTTACAATGCATGTATGTAAATACATACCTTTATCTTGAGCCCACAATATCACCACTGAGATAATACATGGCATGACAACATCATGTTGACCTCACTTGTCAAATAATCATACCATATATGAAATCAATTTTCATCCAAAGGACTACAAATAATACTAGATAAATTTGTTAGTCCACAATATCACCACTGAGATAATACATGGCATGACAACATCATGTTGACCTCACTTGTCAAATAATCATACCATATATGAAATCAATTTTCATCCAAAGGACTACAAATAATACTAGATAAATTTGTTAGTCCACAATGGTACAAAATAGAAACTGAGCTCCCCCTAAATAAGTACCACAAGTAATTTGACTGACTTTCAACAAGCACTTTATTCTTTTAAGAATTTGGGAGTCAATTTTCTATTTTGACCAACACAAAGTAATTTGCCATATTTAAATTTCGTTGAGACATACTCACAACCCACTTAGGTTTGATAGATCACAAGCTTCTGAGCAAATTAAGGATATATGAAATCATATGGATCAAACCTCAATTGCATCCCAATTAGTGCTCTGGCTCCTACCATACCAGACACGTCCGGTAGACATACCGGACACGTCCAGCATGTGAAGAACATAAACACTTTTCCTTTCTACCCTGGCCATACCAGACATGTCTGGTAGGCGCAGGACAGAAACAATTGAAGCGCTGCTTGTGATTCTTCGTTTTAGCTCTAGTACTTCTTGTATGCCTGCATCTGAACAAATGCATTGCTCTACTAGAGAGCCATTAAAAGCATCACATGGCAAATATGATAATGATTAAATAAAACTAATTAGTCACTTCTAATTATTTCACAAATATGCTTATTTGTGAGCCATTGAGCACTAAACACAAAGTGGCTATCCTATAAGGTCTTTAGGTACTTGTTACCAATGGTAGAGATGAAGTAAACGATATGGTCATTGATTTATCTTCGGGTCAACCATATATAAGATTATGATAAGAATTGATTGATAGATTGAGTGAATATTTTCAATTTACTTGCTCAACCATCCCGAAGCTTTCATCTCACCACCAAGTACCTACATTATCAACCTAAGCACATTTTGGTACCCAACTCTTGTTGGGTCCTTTTGGGTTAGTCAACAAGTGCTTAGGCACCCAAATGGCCTTAGTACTAGTTTGTGGTGAACACATCACCTTGCTAGTGCTAACTCCTTTTGTGGTCTTCTAAGCATATTATTATAAACAAATGTGTTCGGCTTAGGGATGTTACCATTTGGGCAATCATAGCTTAGATGCCCCTTTCTTTTACAAGCATAGCATATGCGACCTTTGTTTGCTTTATGCTTGTTTTGCTTGTATGGACATCTATCAACCTTGTGGCCCATCTCATTGCATCCATAGCATCTTCTTGTTGCAACTTGGGCTACCTTTCTTGACTCTTGATATATTGGGCATTTCTTAGTAGGATGCCCCAATTTCTTGCTCATGAGACAAGCGCTTTGTCCATCACTCTTCACTTGCTTGGCCTCCTTGATTAAAGCCTTTTGAGTGGCGGCTTCAACCTTGTCGGCCCAATTCTTATGTGGACACGTAGCCCACTCATGTCCATACAATCCACAACCATAGCACATACTTTTTCCATGTTTCTTGCTCTTGGTTGTGTTGGCCTTGCTTGAAATGTGATTCCTTTGTTGGGTTTTGAAGGAAGCAAGGTTTGAACCCTTCTCAAGCTTCTTCATCATGTTATCACGGTTATCTTGAGAAGGTTGTGCTTTATCCTTACCCTTCAATCGAATCACATCTTTCTTTAATCTTTTCACCTCTTCTTTGAGCTCTATGTTTTCTATAAATTTTTGCTCAATCGAAGATTGGCTTGCTTGAGAAGCACACTCATTAGCACAAGAAATATTCAATTGAGATTGTGTACAAGTGAGTGTGTGAGTAGGAGGTTGAGATGATTTTACCATTGTAATCACAACCTCATGAGCCACCTCAAGCATGATGCTTGATTCTACTAATTCTTCATGAGAGCACTTGAGATGAACATAGTTTGCTTGTAGCACATTATATTTGCTTGAGAGTTCATCTAATTTTGCCTTGAGCTCAAAGTTTTCCTTCTCTAGTTGTGAAACACTAGAAGAGGAGTTAGTAACTAAAGCATGCTCAATTGATAATTTTTCATACCTCTCATTTATGGCCTTTAGCTCTTGCAATTTGGAGATGAGAAACTTTTCTTGATTTTGAAGTGATTGCTCTTGTTTCTCATTCTCTTCCTCTAGCTCATCATTCTTCTCAACTAGCTTCATGAGAATGAGCTTGTCTTTGTTGCTTAGATGATCAAGAGTGTAGCTATCTTCAATTTCAATATCACTCTCTTCTTGATCATCTACTCGTGCTATCTCCTTAGCTTGATCTTTCTTGCTAGCCTTCTTCTTGCTTTTCCTGGCCATGAGACATAAGTGATGAGTATCATGAGATACTGAGGTTGACTCATCACTTGGCCGCCACCGGGCTTGAGCCTCATCATCATAGACTGCCTGTTGTCCGGCTGCCTCAGCCATACCGAACGCGTCTGATAGGGATACCGGACACGTCCGGCATGCGCTTGCAGACAACGTAGTCACCTCGGCTTGCACCTCTTGCTCCGGCTCGGCGCTCTTGAGATCTTGTGAGGCTTCTTCGCTGCATGAAGACATAATGGACATATTTTCCATTGACTTGACCTCAAGTGCATCATCGCATTTGGATTTTCCATATAACTCAATGAGTTTGGTCCAAATGAGATGAGCACTCTCCGGAGGTGGTTGTCCATTGAATATTGCCTCATCTTAAACCTCTGCACTCAATGTACTCAAAATGATATTAATAGCTTGAGCATTTAGTTGCACGCATATCTCTTCCTCTTTTGATAAATTCTTATAGTTGCTCCAATCAACTATAGGAAGAGGTATGCTTGCAAACACAATATGCTCAACAAGAGGACTAATATCTCTAAAAGCATTGAGTACATGAATTGACCAAGATAGAAAGTTTGAACCATCATTTTGGAGAAGCATCGGCTCCAACTTGATAGGCGTCGACATCCTTTTCTCACGGCGGTGAAGCTTTGGGTGAGAACCTCGCTCCGATACCAATTGAAAGGATCTAGGATGTCGCCTAGAGGGGGGGTGAATAGGCGTTTCTGAAAAATCAACACCTTTAAAAGCGGAAATGATTAGTAATAGGAGTTTCCAAAATGGAAACTCCAAATCAGAGTAATACAACCCCTCACAAGTTAGCCACAAAGTGTATAAAAGATACTAGATAAACTTAGGGAGCCAAACAGCGGCAACCAAAGAGTTGAATCAAAATGCACTAGTCAGTTAATGTCGGAAGTCCCGACAGTTTGGGTCAGAACTTCCGACGTGTCAGAAGTCCCGACGTTTGGGTCAGAACTTCCGACGTGTCAGAAGTCCCGACAGTTTAGGTCAGAACTTCCAACGCAAACTGTCAGCACTTCCTACCCCTACGGGAAATGAACTACAAGTGCTAAAATGAACTTTGTGATGCCGATGACTTACAAACCCACTTCCTAGTGGTAAGGTAAGGTGTTGGGTCACTCTCTTGACGTTGATAAGCCACCACTCCGTAGATCGAGGCCCAAACCCTAAGAAATAGCTAGAGAGAGGAAGATAACCAAATACATGTAAATTCGAGCAAATCACAACAACAACAAGCACGCGGGAGACAAGAATTTATCCCGAGGTTCGGTAGCCCCACAAAGGAGCTCCTACGTCCTCGTTGTTGAGGTGACCACTTTGGTCGGAGTCTCTTCCACCTCCTTGCCTCACTCAAGGATACCACAAAGGTCACTTGAGTTTCTTCACTAGAAAACAAGGGTAATACAAACTTCCCAAGGCTCTTCCACAAGATGGAAGCTCTTGGGCGACGCCTCGCCGGCTAGGGGAAAATCCCCAAGAGTAACAAATGCAAATCAAACCTGGCTTGACGAAGAAATCAAGTGCTCAAGCTTGCTCAAAGTGTTTTTCTCACTCAATCCACTCTCCAATCACTCAAACCCTTTAGGAATTGAAGTTGGAGGCAAAGGAGAGAAGAGTGGCGAGCCTAGAATGCTTGGGGGCTGTTTTGGTCGAGTGTTTGTTGCAATGAAATGAGTGGGCAACGGTTAGAATGGAGGAGACGGGTATATATACTCCAAGGTAAAATCTAACCGTTCAGATCTACGTCGGGAGTTCCGACGCAGATCTCGGGACTTCCGACATATGAAGAAAACACTGTTCATGCGAGGTCAAAGTCCACTCGAGACAGCCAACGTTGGAACTTCCGACGAACGTCGGGACTTCCGATGGTCAGAACTTCCGACAAACGTCGGGACTTCCGACGGGCATAGTCAGCAGGTCAGTAGAACCATTGATGCCGGGACTTCCGGCTTGGGTCGGGACTTCCGACTGTCGGGAGTTCCGACTCACGTCGGGACTTCCGATGTCCACAGTCGCCACGCAGGCTATGACTGGGAGTCAGCACTTCCGGCAAGAGTCATGACTTCCGATTGTCGGGAGTTCCGGCTTACGTCGGGACTTCCGACATCGACAGTCAAAGAAAATTATTCTATGTGCTCATGAAGTGCTAGAGTATCTCTCTTTTGATTTAATTATTATGCTTGAGCACTCTATCTTCCTCAGACCACCTAAACTTGCATCCCTCTTAATAGTACGGCATACCTATTAACTCAAGATCAAAAGAAAAACGAAATTAAACCTTTTGAGTTGATCTTCTTTAAATTGATGCCGTGTCTTTCAATCTTCATCAAGTGAGGGTGCCAACATGTCAATATTGATCTTTTCACTTGAGTATAGCCATCTTGAGCATGTGACTTGATTCCATTCATCAAATATGAATAACTCCAAATGCATCAAGTCACTTTAATCAACTTGTCCAATATAGATTTGATCCTTCACATCAATATGACCATCTTAGCTTGATTAGTACCTCAACTAAATGCAAGTACTTTCTTCTTCACCCTAGCTAGGTTCTTCGGCCGCCAAGCCGTCGCTTGCCCTTCACCCTTGCTTAGTACCTCGAAGCCTTTCCTTGCTATCTTCACCATCTCAAGCCATTAAGTCACATCTTGTGTTGAATCATTCATTCATATATATTATTATCTTTTTCATTTCAATTTAGCAAGCTTCAAATATGAGACCATTCCATATGCAATCCCTCATGTCTCATTAACTAATACTCACGAGCTTGCTTTCACATAGTATATGGAAATCCCACAATAAACAAGCATTTGCATAAATTCCATTTGCATTGTTGTCTTGTGCTTGAACTAGATTGTTTATACAACAACACATCATTTTGGCTTTCATTAAGTACCTGTGAGATAACCTATTACCTGTCCACACTTAGCAAACGGGTTAGTTCTTTAATCATGTTGTCATTCAATCATCCAAAACCCACTAAAGGGCTAGATGCACTTTCAGTTACTCTAGAAATGGTTAAGAGAGCTCACGATGCGTTGTCAAAATTATGGCACTGTCGTTCAGGCCATATTTCGAGGGGGAGAATGGAAAGACAAGTCAAGAATGATATTCTTCCTCCATTAGAGCTCTCAGTTTTAGAATAATGCAGAGAATGCATAAAAGGAAAGTATGTAAAAGAATTAAGAAAAGATGACAAACAAAGCGTAGGAATTCTACAGATTATTCACACAGACATTTGTGGTCAGTTTCCTGTAAAGAGTGTGGATGGTAATGATTCGTTCATAACATTCACAGATGATTACTCCCATTATGGCTATATTTATCCAATCAAAGAAAGAACAGAAGCATTAGATAAATTTAAGATATTAAAGATTAAGATAGTCAGGTCTGACCGTGGGAGAGTACTACGGTCGGCATACCCTAAAAGAATAGCATAGTAGCCTAGTATTCTATACCGGGTGAACCTCAGCAGAAAAGAGTAGCTAAAGAATCAATCGTACCCTGATGGATATGGTGGGCAGTATGATAAGTTACTCCACCTTATAGTTGAGCCTGTGGATGGAGGCGTTAAAAACCTCATTCATATTCTCAAAAGAGTATCAAGTAAATCGGTGCCCAAAACACCATATGAGTTGTAGACAGAAAGTGTACCCTCACTAAACCACTTGCGTGTGTGTGGGGGAGCCCTGCTGAGGCTAAAGTATTTAACCCAAACATTGAGAAGTTAGATCCTAAAACAGTAAGGTGCCATTTCATTGGCAACACAGAAAAGTCAAAAGATTTTCGTTTTCCACTGTCCAGAGAGACATACAAAGTTTGTGGAAACGAGACACGCTGTTTTCCTATAGGATGAAAAGATGAGGAGGAGCATGGTAGCTCGAGAAATTGTCCTTGAAGTGGAGCGGGTGTATGCGTCCACTCCAATGATTCATGAGCTATTTTTCTCACTACCTGCTATTGCTGCACCGACAGTGCTAGATACTGTGGTGCCAGCACCTGTTGTTATCCTACCTGTGGCAACAATGAATGACGATGAGGAACCTGTTCCTCAGGATCCTATAGAACCTATTGCCACACATGAGGGGGAGCAACAACAGCCTCAAACAAAAGTTGTGCCAAATGTGAAGGCCCCTAGAAGGTCTCAAAGAGTTAGAAAAATTAGCTATTTCTGCTGATTATGAAGTGTATAACACTAAGTAATTTCAAATGGAGGATGATCCCACCTCATTTGAAGAAGCCATGAGAAGTGATCATTCATCAAAGTGGCTTGAGGCCATGGAAGATGAAATGAAATCGATGAATGTCAATAAAGTTTGGGATTTGGAAATAATTCCTAAAGGAGTCAAAACAGTAGGCTATAAATGGGTCTACAGAACAAAACTTGGCTCTCAAAGGAATATAGAGAAATATAAAGCGCGACTTGTGGCAAAAGGCTATATGCAAAGAGAAGGGATTGATTACAATGAGACATTTTCTCCAGTCTCATGTAAAGTTTCCTTCAGAATCATAATGGCATTAGTGGCACATTACGATTAAAATTACATCAGATGGATGTAAAGACGGCATTTCTCAACGGAGACTTGGAAGAAAATGTTTACATGGCACAACCGAAAGGTTTTGTCATGGAAGGAAAAGAACGAATGGGATGCCGCCTAAAGAAATCCATTTATAGATTAAAGCAAGCTTCAAGACGGTGGTACTTGAAGTTTGATCAGTCAATAAAGAATTTTGGGTATTAAAGAGAAGGTAGAGGACAATTGTGTCTATGCAAAGTTTAAGAATGAGAAGTTTATCTTCCTTGTTCTGTATGTAGATGATATCTTACTTGCTAGTAGTGATGTCAGTCTACTACTGGAGACAAAGAAATTTGATATGAAAGATCTTGGCGAAGGGATCGAGATTCACCAAGATAGAAGAAAAAGGGTATAAGGACCGTCACAAAAGGCATACATGGAAAAGATCTTAAAGAAATTCAGTATGCACAAATGTAGTCCCTCACCTGCTCCAATAGTCAAGGGCGACAGATATGGGGTTTTTAAATGCCCCAGGAACCAATATGAGCTCAATCGATAAAGTAAAAGTGGTTCCATATGCTTCAGCTGTCGGAAGCTTGCAACATGCTCAAGTATGTACACGCCCTGACTTGGCATTTGTTACCGGGTTTTACTTGGCAGATTCCAGAGGAATTCTGGAATAGAACACTAAAATTGATAAAGAAAGTCTTGCGTTATTTGCAAGGAACGAAAGGCCTTATAATGACATATAGAAGATCTGATTCACTCCACATGGTGGGATATTCAGATTCTGATTATGCGAGAGTGAATGCATATCCAGACGTGGATTTTCTATCATCTCGCAAAGGGGAGCTATTTTATGGAAAAGCTCAAAGCAAACTGTCACTACATCGTCCACAATGTATGACAGTTTGTAGCGTGTTATGAGGCAACGGGTAGGTGAACTAACTAACGAAGTTTATACCCAGTTTGAAGGTGGTTGACGACATCTATAGACCACTAAAGTAATACTGCGATTATAATCTGGCAGTACAAGATGCTCACAACATAAGTCAAGTGGTGCTGCCAAACACATTGACATGGTGTATTATGTTGTGAAAGATAAAGTCCGGGATCAAGTCATAAATCTTGAGCATATAAGTACAGAAAGGATGCTCGCGAATCCGCTTATAAATGACTTACCACCCAACATGTTCAGAGAACATGGTGTTCAGAGAACATGTAGCTAGCTTGGGTTTAAGGGAAAGCCTAAAATATTCCTGGACAAAAGAAGACCCAAAGATAAGTATCTATTTCAGAACAGAGTAGTGAGTTGTAGCTGTTAAGTCTATCGGCAATGGACCGTGACGATAAGACATGCTCTATGAGCTAATCTGTAATGGAATGAACAAAAGCAAATGATATGAAAGTGAAAGATGGAATGAGATCCAGGGGGAGAATATTAGTTGATCTCCACCAATAGGCCCAACGGCCTATTGGGCCCTATCTCTGCTCCCTGATCGGGGGAGCCCAACCCTAATTCGGTTGGAGGGCCCCTGTTGCACAGCACACATAAAAGGAAGGTGGGGGTGAGGGCTCGGACTACGAGGTTGACCGGAGCCGCCACACCCACCTACAGAGAAACCCTAATCCGATTCTAAAGCGTGCTGCCAGCGACGGGATGAGCCCGCCACCACCACTGTCGTCGCCTGTGCAAGTTCTCCGACGCCCCACTGCCTCACCACCACGCCGAGCACTGGCGTCCGCGAGGCTGCATCCAGGGCGGCATCGGCGTCCACGCTGCCGCTGCGGTGAAGCTCCGCAAGAGCCAGGTTACGGCGTCCACGCTGCCGCTGCGGTGAAGCTCCGCAAGGTCGAGGAGCCTAACTATGGATCTACGGGTTAAACACAGAGGTACCAATCCTACGATCCTAACAACCGGAACGAGATAGATAATTACAAGTCTGAAAGGGGGAGAGGGGGTGAAAAGATACTCTTTGGAATTATTCCCTAACTGATCACTAATAATAATTCTAGAAATATAACTGTACTAGGGAAAGAAACAAGGAAAACTGCTTTCTGATATTACTTGAAATATGTATGGTGTAAAAAAGGGGAAAAAAATATCTGTATCACATAATTGATAACATTTCCTTATATATGTTGAAGTGCATGCAAATGAAATAACGAAGTTACGTCGCTCGGAGAGTGGGTATTGCGCTGCCCACCACCACCAGCAGCAGCAAAACAACAATAGGCCCCGTTTGGGTGGGCTCTTGGTAGGGCTCGGGCTCCTCTCCGGCTCATCTGAAGAAGCCCTACCAAACGGCCGGAGAAGCCCTACCAAACGGTTTGCTAAGAGGAGCCATTTGCAGCCATTTTTCAGTGAAAAAAAAGAAGGAACCCTCCCAGACACACCCTAACTCCAGCAACACATTAACAGAAGGCAGTAACAGTACAAAATAACATCACCGGCATGACATCCAAGACAAGAACGACACCAGTGCAGTGAGAGCACCTGCTAGTGTTGCTCCACCCCGACACAGCTAGTGTTTCTCCCAGACTTAACCTACCAGGGGGGATAACCATTCACCAATGATCAAGCTAGGGCAAGCTCGAATCATCCTGCCCAATTCAAATTGGATCCAAGTTCTCCATTCGCGGAGAATGAAGCTTGTCCAACACTACTGGTCCTCAATCAATCTGTGTCCTCACGATAGCAAATAGTGTATCCTTACTACTACCTACTAGCTGTACAAAAGCACACGCTGAAGCAGCCTTCACGGGCCTTTTGCAGCAGCGGCAATGATGTAATTGGTGGCTCCGTCCGCATCCAGTTGCTTCCCTTCCACCAGTCCCCTTATCAGAGTGGTCGCATATGTCTCCGATGGAGGGGCTAAAGGCAGCTCACCAGATTTGAACCTCTCAATATCTGATGCAGGGCACCTGCAGACACCAGAGGAAAATTAGTTAAGAATCACATTGCAGGGAAAACATATTTTGACTGCCCTTCAAAAAGTTGCATTCAACTGCCATTTGGAAATGAGAATTTTTTGGGGGGAAACACTTGATGAATACAATGAAACTCACGTCATAGTTAGAATTGGAAGTTCATCCTCATTCCCAAGATAAAGTACATTGGAGTACCAGCTATCCTGCAAGAAATTCATCCAACAGACATTAGATATATTCCATAACTTTTGAAACTCAGTATGCCACATAGATAATACAACAAAAATTAAACATGGTGTCACAATTACGCTGATAAGGCTGGGTTTGAAATTAGTCCACTGATGACATGAAACTGTTTTTTTTTTGGGTGTGTTTTTAGCTTACTAAAATCAGGCTTCATTTCAACGTTGCTTACGATGTCAACAGGAATTTTGGCGCCCTGGTAACCTGGTCACACAATCATTTCTAAGACCAGTGAACTTGAATACTCAAAGAGGCCGGTTCTGCTCCTTGCTAAACAGATCAATATTAACAATTCCTACAGGGATCAAACTAAAACTTTAAAGGAAACACTCAAGGTAAAAGTGATCTATATCGCTATGGGAGAAGGACTTGCCATCTATCAATAAGCTCTTAGAACGGCAGTCGTCAGCCTGTCATACATTTAGCAGTGATGTTTTCAACAGCACACTAGTACGGTGTTATTTAATCTCATTAAAAAGCATATAAAAATTCTGTACAAAGGGACGGGTACAATTGTAGAAGTGGGACGAGCAAATCAAACCTTAATAGGTTCAAGATGAATAGCTTTGTTTGTAGATATAAACTTGATTTCAGATGAACCAATCAAAGGAGAGTCAGGATACACAACGTTTCCGTCTTTGCCATCCTCCAGCACTAAACGGTTCTCCTGAAACAAGATGTCATTGAACTGCTCCAACCTGTTGAAGACAGGCAAATTAGATGAGATGCCAGGTACTAACAGAATGGCAAAATGCCACCCTGCCTAAATTGAAAGATCAATAACGTGTCAATGTAACAAACATACGTTATTTTGTACATGCAGACATACGACTTCTCATTGTAGTTTATCTCAGGGTTGAGAAAAGCAACACCACCAGTTCCCCAACAAGGGGTAGACGATCTACCGAAAAGCAACCTGTGAGGTACAGTCTTCCACATGGTTCCTTTTGGTGAGCTTGTGTCACGTGATCCGCAGCACGCTATACTCATACCCTCAGCCTGCCCCAGATCAAAAGGAATATCAAATTTATCTCTTAAAGCATACTGCTTATATAAGATAAAAACATCAAGGACTATGTTGACAGGAACACTGGAAACCAATTTATTCCTGAAGTATTTGCATATATCCCAAATGAATCACGAAGGTCACGAATGCTGTGACATCAAACAAGCAGACCAGACTGATAAAGGAAACAATGCTCCATGAAAAAAAAAATGAGTCTTGAACTTTACCTTCCCTCCTTGAACATAGCATAGAAATCTTGGTCTCCACATGTTTGAACCAAAACTGGCATACCAGACATCAGTTCTTGATAAATCTGATCGCCAAGCGAGAGATAAATCAGATATTCTTTTGGTTAGCACCACAGATGCATTGTTTTGTACTTTTACTGAATCAACTAGATGCTGTTCTGCTGCTGAGCACCTTGAGGCAGTCTTCACTGAAAGGTTGTCATCATCAAGTTTCATCTTTGAGAGGTGTTCACTTATAGCATCACCAGCAACTTCAATAACATTGACAGATGCAACAGTGGCAAGGAGCTCAGCAACATCTTCACTATCAGATTCGGAATCAGAGAAAGCGTTGAGCTGTTCATTAACATAAGGAAATACAAAAGGAAAATTATTCAATTATTCAAGCCTGACTATTGGATTAATGTGTCTATATGAATTTTGTCTTAGCCGTCAGTGAGTCTCAGTGCAGCGCGCCACATAAATGATAAAAAAAATGTAACATCATTAATACAAAGATAGTTTTAGATAAAATCATCAACAGATTTGAGCTATATAACTCACATCTGATTTCTACCATGTGGCATCTCAGGAGTTAGGATCTAGCAATAGACATGAAGCATTTATCCAAAGAAAAAAAAGGATGTCTTGATGACATGGCATGTGGATTTCGACCCATATTGTCAGCATTACACAGCGATTTCACAATCACACATTGTCAGCATTACACGGAATTCATGATCATTTTGTGGCTGATACGGAAGTATCTTTTCTCAATAGTTCATCAGGTGCTCTGAAAAAAGATAGGATGCAGTAGCCTATAAACTGAGCTTCTTAACATGGCTCATGTTCATGCAATCACATTTTGAATAAATTGAACTACAATACACTGTATTAAACCCTGCACTTGAAAGTTCAATTTCATAATTAGGTAAAAGCTAGAACTATTTTGACAACGTATCACCAGGAAAAAAAATGGAGAAGATAGGGTCGAGTTACCAGAAAGTATGGCTAAGAGATAACATTTCTTACACCAAAGCATAATTCATTAGTCCAAGCGTAGGCCAAATGAGAAAGGGGAAATATACCTCGCTTGGTGAAGGCCTAATACTCAATGATACATTTTCTGGCAGCTTGCTACTCAGAACAGGCCAGCATGTCTTCAATTCATTGCGTACCTAGCCAATGTGGAATTCAAAAGACAAAGCGGCTATAGATATCCGCAGAAAGTAAAGAACTAGACAGCAATATTGCATGCAGACCGTTACCGCTTGTATAACTCTCCATGTAGATTCAAATGGCTGCATCTCTGGAGCGTTGAATGTGAATTTGTCTCCCAAGAGAACTTTTGCACAAGCACAAACTGAATTTGCTATGGACCTAAGGTTATAACCTCCTTCAAGGGCCATCACTATCCTTCCTTGAGCAAATCCTAACAACTGCAGAATTTGGCATACAGATGAGAAGGGCAGGCAATGGGATTTTTTAAAGGGTCTTCTGTATAGGCTTTGCATGATATGCCCAAGGGCCAAGATGCATAGAGGAAACACTAGATAGATGAACGAAATGAAATGAAAACTCTAACAGGCATAAAAGATGCAATGCTAGAGGTTTTAGACAACTTTGATCCATTTAACCTATTCCAGTTCATCTGAACTGTTTTGAAAGTCCAAGCAACATTAATGTCTGCTTTAGGAACAGGAAAGTGCATGATGTGGTGAAAATTGAAATATGATCAAAAGTTGTTTTTCTGCAACTCCATACCTTTGTTAGTAGCAGTGCATATCCATTTGGTGTAATGCAGCACCCACCGAGAGGATCACCCAATGCTAATGATGGAATGGAACACATATATCAGAATAGAATTTCAAAACCAATGAACAATAAGAACAGACATGATTGTTCACCAGCTTTGTCACTCAGGTGTGTATCACCACACCCCTCACTCACACACACACACTGGAGGTTGAAGAAGAGATCAGATCACACACACACATGAACACGTGAATTGGAGCTGCTGAACTGTGTAGCCAATGCCTTCATATAGAAGCAAAGAATTACAGAAGTCAAACTAAGGGCCATGCTGCCCGCTACTTGTTACTATGATTGCTACCTACTACTGTACATGTTACTATAGCCATACTCCCAACTACTGCTGTCCTATTGACAGGAAGGAGGGAGCAGGCACTGTTCCTATGCTCCTATGACAAAAGAGAGATGTGAGTAGCAGATTATCTATCAATGGCCTACCACAAAGGGATCTACAACAAAGATCACCAGAACTCCAGAAGTATAGATTCTAATATAGTGTATCCACAGTTCAATGCTGAAACAAAGCTTCACAAGATTTTATAAATTCATCAGCAGAAACCTCACTTATTATGCAACAATATAATCAGGTACATAAGTTGTACTAGTCCGAACAGTGCTCAGTTAGCCCATGGAATATTTAAAAACGCTTGCCAGCATAATGTTGCCTTGATTTACATAAATGTTTAAAGTAACAAGTTGCTAAGTTAGTGGAATAGAAGAGTTTCAAAGAACTTTACAACTACATACCTGCATCAAACCCAGCCGATACCAGTATTATATCAGGATCAAAAACTTCAGTGACAGGAAGCAGTACATGGTCCCATGCAGCAATATAATCAGCGTCACCACATTTCCCATGCTCCCAGGGAACATTGATGTTATACCCTTTACCAGCTTCTTCCCCAATGAAACAGTGAGAAGCATCCCCTTCAGCAGGATAGAAGCTTCCATAATCAAATCTACAAAACAAACATTAGAACAATAAACATTTTTTTATATCTTTAGAACTATAGATATTTTATTATGGCTCCATTAAGGTGGCTACAAGCACACACTAAATTGAACAGTTTATGATCCAAGATTCAAGTGATTGTGTTGATTGCAACGATGTTCGTGTTCCATATTTTCCAAAGGACCAAAAGAAAGAAAAGAGTTGTAAATTTATGAAGATTACGATTATGCAAATCAACCACAATAACACTACTGTGAACTAAAAAGAAGTCTATCTTCTATAAGCATGCAAATAGCATACTAAAATTATAAGTTTGATATGCCATATCAGTGGAACTGGTTAGATGGTTCAAGGAGACATCTTAGACACATATCACAGGCTACAGCATGTGAATCCATCATGAAGCTGATTCATACAACAATAGGTCACCTTGAGTATCAAAGGCCAATGTACAAATTGGTTAGTGTGGACAGAACTGGATAGTGTCAAATAGCCATGACTAAGAATCTAAGATTGTGTGTGTGTGCGTGGCAAGTGTAAGGTGACTTTTATTAAGAAGAAAATAGGCACCGAATTTGAGAGGAAAGGGACGTAAACCTTGGTAAGGAGAATGTACGCCACACCCTCCAACTAAGTGCTAGGCTCAGTTCCTATCACTATGGTTGAAGCATTCAAGAGTACCATATTCTTACAAGCTTCAATGGCCACAGTAGGTGTTTGGTTAATAGGTTCCACGGCACAATACGTTAGGTGAAGAAATTAGATTTGTAAAACTGACCCCTGAGGTGATTGCGCAAGAACCATGCTGCTCAGCCAATCTTGGAGTGATACGACAATATGATTTGATTATTTTCATGTTGTAACTTTTTTTAACACCGCCAGGAGCACTGGCATATCATGTAAGACTCGTATTGGACACCTATACTGACCGCACGCTCAAGTACAGATGAGACTGCCCGAGAAATCTCGGGACACGTCTACCGGGCACACACACTACTCACACACCTGCCCAGTTCCCTCAGGGGAAAAATCCCCGGTGAGGCGCGCAAGTCCGTCCCAGCCAGGGATCGAACCCACGAGCGGCCGCTTCCACACCTGGGAAGCGGACCAACTGAGCTATCGCTCGGTCCTCATGTGGAATGTGAGCACAAATCACACTGGATTGCATCGTATAATCAAAAGGCATAAAAAATTCAAAATACAGCCCGCTTGCTCTACCCTAAACGACTCTGTTGATACCATACAGATAATCATTGGAGGTCTTAAATTATTCTATTAACTGCAAGTTTCCAGTGTTTCCTAGGAAAGTAAACCATGATATTGATATTATGGATGTTCCAAGAACAATAACTCTCCAAAGAAAAGAGAAAAAAAAACTGCCATAACTTTGCTAACATAATATTGTAATGGTACTGAAGCTACTCTGAAGTCTAAAGAGCAAAGAAATATCAGTGTGTCTTGTCAAACCTGTGAACTGAGAAGAACAATACACGAGGATCATTGTAGAACATTTTCTGTGTGCCATTTCCATGGTGAACATCCCAATCGACAATCAATATCTTCTTGATACCTAAATCAGGCTGCAATAGAAAGAACAAGGTTCACAAGTGAACAAAACACATTATTTGATTGCGTTAGAACAAAGTATAACACTTGATTCTTCGTAGGAAGTGATGAACATAGGTACCACCTTTAAAATGACCTCCCTGCCCCCCAATATACAAACACACAGAGAGAGAGAGAGAGAGAGAAGTTTCAGTACATACCCTCTCGTTTAAGAGATAATTAGCTGCAACCGCCACATTGTTGAAGAGGCAAAATCCCATTGCCTCATCATGTTCTGCATGGTGGCCTGGAGGTCTGACTAGAGCAATAGCAGAACTTAACTCACCTGCAGCGACTTTCTCAGCTACCTAATTGCCAAATGATCCACTTTTCAGTTATTTCCTACCAATAAGGAGGGGTATAATAGCTACAGAAAAGGAGGAAATGGGCTTATGTAAGATGATGTAAAATGACCTCTATGACAGAACCAGCTGCAAGAACAGCAGATTCTGAGGAACCCTTGTTGAAGTAAATGGAATTGAATTTCCTAGCAATCTTGTTCCTGCTGGCATCATATTTCTTTGAGCTAATTTCCTTCATCAGCTTTATATGGCTCTTGCTGTGAACAGAAGCTATATACTTGTCCTCAGCTTCCTTCGCCTTAAGGGACACACACCTGGAAGAGAATTATGTTACAGTAGCATTGCAGAACCCCACTGCCGTCCTCAATATATAAGGGGAAAAAACCACTACCCTAACTGGCTAAGCAAAATAGTGAATCAGATCAACATAACAAAGGTTGTAAAGCTGATGTTTAAGGTTTAGTTTGCTAGCATCGAAGTTAAAGCAAGAAGCAAGACTTGCATCTAGAATGCCATAAACAACTTAATGTTTACATCTGTAAGTGTACAATCGAAGTGACTTTTTAAGGAATCGATGCATTGTTTGAACCAAATGTTTCACAAAGTTATTTTGCTTTGCACTACTCTACATTTTTTTTTTCACATGTTAGACATTTCGCATTTGATACCTAAACCTTTGTGTGTGTGTGTGTGTGTGTGGTGGGGGGGGGGGGGGGGGGGGGGGGGGGGGGGGGGGGGCGTGGATGATCATGAACTCCAACACCCATGGTAATTTACGCAGCCATTACTCCATTAGGTCAATCATCATCAGATCGAAATGGGCATGGCCACAGCAACAACAGAAGGAGAGCAGAGTAAGTAAAAGTCATGGCGCACAAGAGGCGGAGGCTTTCGTTTCGTTCCAGGCAATTCGAACGGAAAAATGAACACCAAGGGCACCGGTGCGCCGTGCAAGCCTCACCCATCCCTACCAAAACCACGACGCTCTGAGCTCAATGCTCAACACAAGGGAGCGGAACAGCGGCCTCTAGCGCCATACCTGGACGCGACACCCGCGGCGTTGAGCTTGCGCCAGATGGCGCGCAGCCGCTCGGGGTTCTCCGGGTGTTCCTCCCCGTCAGGCGTCGCGTGCGCGCACATCCGATCGTCGTACAGCAGCCCAACCCGCGGCGCGGCCATTGGGGGAGCCGGAGCCGGCGCGGAGACGAAGCACCGGAGCGGAGGACGCGAAAGGGGCGAACAGGCGAGTGGAAAGTCGGGGTTCAGGCGTCCTCTCCGACGACTCGGAGTCGGAGCACTTGATGTGAGACGTGGGTCCGACCTGGAAGTGGGTAGCGACGGGCTTTCATTTGAGTTGTGTTGGCTCGATCGGCGTCGGCGTCGAGCAGAGGCCACTCCCTCCGTCCAATATTCATCTCCCTCCATCCAAAAAGAATGTTAGCCGAGATTTGAAGTAAATTGAACTTACGAAAATTTCATACTTACACGCTCTCTCCTCTTAGGTATAAAACATACACTACATATAGCCTATTTAGATACACAAGAGATAATTGTTAGCTAAGCTAAAATTAGCTCTTGGGCATCCGAATACGAGGGCTAATAACTGACTAATTTTTATTCAAACTTTCAATCCTTGTTAGCCAACTTCAACTAATTTAAGTTATTTTTAGTTCCAACTAGTAACTAAGTGATTTAAACGGCGGGAGAAAGTGCACACACCTTGGCACAAGAGTCTGACAGTGTTTAGTCCAAAACTCACTACAAATTTGATGGAGGGACCATGCTGACCTCAAAAGTCAAAAGATGCAGAGCCACTGGGGGTGCGAGGTGGTCAAGGCGCAGAGACAGTTGGGCGTGAGGCGGCCAAGGGATAGGGCCTCCAAGGCATGGGGTGACCAGGACGTGTGGCCGTCGAGGAGCGGGGCCAATGGACATAGGGCGGCCGACACGTAGCCGCCGGTGTGCAAAGGAGGGAGACAAGGAGGAAGACGGAGGCATCGGGCACCACCGCACGAGGTGTCACGATGGATAGAAGGAAGAAGAAATAGGAGAGGAGAAAATAAAATAAAGGCATTATAGACCTTTCACTATTTTTATCTAACACGTGGAGTTGTTTTCCTAAACATTTTACCAGCTTCCGCTTAAGGAAATAATAAAACCATAAAAAGCTGCTCCACCAGTAAAGCGGAGTTGTACCAAACTGCTCAACGAAATAAAACCACGAAAAACCCATGAACCCCTATCCCACCCATTCACAGCGGCACCGTAGCCCATGTGAGAACAAACACGACCGGGGCTGGGCCTTAGACCAGTGCTTTGACGTGGGACAAACGACGAGATTTTTTTTAAAATCCTAGCTTGAAAATTCGATCCCATGGAGAGTCGATGTGAGGACTTGAGGAGTGCTACTCTTAGTGCAATGTTGTCTTGATTTACATAAATGTTTGAATCAACGAGTTAGTAAGTTCATGCAATAAAAGAGTTTCAAACACCTTTTCATTTATATACCTGCATCGAACCCAGCAGACACCAGTATTATATCAGGATCAAAAGCTTCAGTGACAGGAAGTAGTACATGGTCCCATGCAGCAATATAATCTGCATCACCACACTTCCGTGCTCCCAGGGTACATTAATGTTATACCCTCTGCCCATTTCTTCCCCAATGAAACAGTGAGAACCATCCGCCTCATCAGGATAGAAGGTTCCATAATCGAATCTACAGGTGAAATGTACAATAAGACATTAAGATAATGACGGGCAGTTGTCCCATCAATTGGAGAAAAAACATTAAAATGACAGTTTTTTTTATAACAGCATCATTCAATTGGAAAATGAATAGCTTTTAAAATGTAAGGAGATTACCTTCTATAAATATCCTAAATTTGCAACTTTCATATGCTGATATGACAAATAACCATGAAGCAACACAAGCATGAGGATTTGTTAATTTTGTAACCGCCTAGGAGTAACTAGGTGAATTGTATTAAGAAAACATAGGCACCCAAATTTGAGTGGAATAGGGTGCGAACCTAGGTGATACAGCCATACACCAACACCTCACACTAATTGAGCTAGCCCCAGAGTAGTTCACTAAGATTCAAGCATGCAAGGGTTCCATATTCTTCAAGTTGCAATTGCCAGGATAATTGTTGGGTTTATGGACTTCTTGGCACATTATTTTGTATCAACCAATTAGGCTAAAGAATGTAGACCTTTTCTCTACTGCAGCAGTGCTCAAGTGGTTATGCGAGAAACATGTCATTCAACCAACTCTTTGAGAGGTACAAATAATTGGAGCGATTAATTTTCAGATACTGAAGAGCTACTAAGGAATGATCAAGGTCAGCTGATGGAATGCAGGCATCAATCTACTGGCTTACAGTAAAATATCCAACAGCACTAAAACTGGGCCACGTTTGCACTTTCTTAAACGAGTTCTTCATACCATGCAAATACTCATTGGATGTCTCAAATTTCTCTGTTAACTGCAAGGTACCCAGTGTTTCCTTGGAAAGGAAAACACGATCAGGGTACTGTAGTCATTTAGATCAACCGGTCTCTAGAAAGAAGGGAAAACAGCTACCATAACTTCATAACCATCATGTTTTAAAGGCAATGAAGCTAGTCTGAAGTCTAAACAAAACTAGCAAAGCCATATCAAAATTGTTTTCTCAAACCTGTGAACTGAAAAGGACAATACACGAGGATCATCATAGAACATTTTCTGAGTGGCATTTCCATGGTGAACATCCCAATCGACAATCAATATCTTCTTGATACCTAAATCAGTCTGCAATGTAAAGAAGACAATTTCAAAGTGAGCACACCAAGTATTAGATTACATTTTCTTTCCACAACGGTAAACCCGAATTTCATTACCAAAGCAACAAAATTACAATGCCAACATGTTCAAGTAGTAAAAGGACCGCGCCCACCTGCCAAACGTCCATATAAGTATCAAAAAACGGCCAGCATATATGGGTCTACCGCACCCCAAACCACCAAGTTAAGTATTAGATTACATAAAAACAAAATGTGGCATTTGTATCTATGTTGGAAAAAAGACAAGCATTGGTAATTTGGTATTAATACAAAACAAATGAGAAAACAAAACCAACATGGAAGGTTCAAATACATATGCATACCCTCTCGTTTAAGAGGTAATTAGCTGCAACTGCCACATTGTTGAAGAGACAAAATCCCATTGCCTTATCATGTTCTGCATGGTGGCCTGGAGGTCTGACTAGAGCAATAGCAGAACTTAACTCACCAGCCGCAACCTTCTGAGTTACCTATTTGCCAAATAAATCACTTTTCAGTGATACCTCACCAATGAGATGGAACATAATGAGAATAGCTACGGAAGTAGGAAGCTGGTTTATGCAACGACGGAAAAGTAAATGTAGGATACCTCTAGGACAGAACCAGCTGCAAGTAAAGCAGACTCCGAGGAACCCTTGTTGAAGTAAATGGAGTTGAATTTCTTAGCAATCTTGTTTCGTCTGGAATCTTTTTTTTTTTGAGCTAATTTTCTTGATCAGCTTTATATGGTTCTGGCTATGAACAGAAGCTATGTGCTTGTCCTCAGCTTCCTTTGCCTTAAGGACCACACACCTGGAAGAGAACTAGTATGTTTTAGTACAGTTTCAGAACCATAAAATAAAATGAACCCCAACTAAGATTAAGCAAACTAAGCTATCAGAACAATGAACTTAATCGACAGCACTAAGCCCTATTGGTAATGTTTCAGCTTACATTAAATAGCATCGAAGTTATAGCTTATGGCACAAAAGCAAGGAAGCCGCCATCATAAATTCTACAAATACTGTAAACAATGCCATGATCTTTTTTCTTTAAACTGTACTCCCTGTTTTCCAAAATGTAGGTCATTTTTTGTTTCGTTCTAAGTCAAACTCTCTAGCTTTGACTAGTTTTATAGAAAAGAGTTAAATGCATCGTTCGTCCATTAACTTTTACCCATGTTTCGCTTAGGTCCATTAACTACGAAAGTAGTTTTTCAGGTCATAAACTTTTGAAGTGATGCATCCGTAGTCCATACCGCTTCGTTTATCTTTTTAATCTGACGTGGCAGTCCACGGTGTCGCTGATCTGTCTTCTGGAGGGAGTCCACGGTCAACACAGGCAGCGGCGCCGTGTCCGGCTGTTCACAGGGGCGGCGGCGATACCTGGCCGCCGCGGTGAAGCACCTCGTCCGGCTGTTCCACAGGGGCAAGTAGGCCAGCCCCCCCCCCCCTCCCTCTCCCAGCTGTCGCAGCCCCATCCTCCCTGCCTCCCTTCCCAGCCCAAGGCCGCCATGGCCGAGACGCCTTGAGGCCACGACGATGCGACCACGCCGCCGCCGCGGAGCTCTGCCTGCAGCCCTGCACCGAGCCTTCGTCGCCACGGAGCCGCGCGGCCCCGCCTCCATCCTCGTAGAGTAGCCTGTGACCCTGGCCGCGCCCTAGACCTGCGACCGCGACTCCGAGCCAGCCCACCACCGCACCTCCACCCACAAGCCGTCGACGAGCCTCTGTCGGCGAGCCTCGGCCGAAAGTGGCAATCCTGGCTCCACGGAAGAGCTCGGGCTTGTGCTCGTGCTTGTCTGTGATCCAGTGCGGTCTTGAAAGACTCGGCCTTGGTTATCATGGGGTCCGCGGAGAACATGGACATGGCTGCCGCGAGTGGCGCGACAGCGCCGTGCTGTGCAAGTGTGCCGCAGTGTGGGACGCCTTCGCGGTGACAAGCCGTGCCGACGCCGCTGCGGCCGTGGCAGCGTCGTGCGAGCGACCGTGAAGTGCCCTCTCCTTCTCCGCTGCCTCGGTCTCCTCGCCCAGCTGCTGCAGCGCGGCCGATAGCTCGGCGAGCACCGCCTCGGCCCTCTCGTCAGCGGCCGTGGCGGCGTCCAGCCGGGTCCTGGCCCTGAGAAGCCTGGCGTTCAGCTGCTGCACCTGCGCGCTGGCCCTCTCCTCCTGCTCGGCGAGCCGGTCGATTTCCTCGGTGACACGCGCCGTCTCCATGCGCGTGCGTTCCACGGAGCCGGTGAACCGGGCTCCCTCTTCCTTGATGGACTCCGGCTCTACCCTCGCCGAGGTCAGCTCAGACTCCGCAGGCCTGCGGTGATGAGCGGTCGTCGTCTCCGTCGGCCTCGGCCTTGGCCTCCCTCGCGGCCTTCACCTCGCGCTGCATCTCCCAGAGCTCCCTCTTGACGCGGTTCAGCTCCTGCATCACCACGACGAGCAGCGTGTTGCTCTGATCCCAAGGCTGATCGGCGCCCGGTGCCTCGGCGTCCACCACCAGCCCCGGCTTCTTCCTCCTGCTGCTAGCGCTGTTCATGAAGCACGGGCTCCGGATGGAGGTGCGCCCGCGCGACCTCGGCGTCGGGGAGTACGACGCGGCGGCCAGAGCCACCGCGGCCTTCGCCTAGAGGTTCGTGCAGGTCCCTGAGTCTGCGTCCGTGCGTCCCTCCGTCTGCGTGCGTGCGGCGTGGGAGCTCCTCGTCATTCGTCGGCTTCGTTCGTCGTTCGTCGTCGTCGTTAGCGTCCAGCTTGCTGCAGACCTCAACGGCTTCGTCGCGGCAGTTGTTGTCCGAGGCCGAAGCTGCACGTCATGGCACAGGCTATCGTCCCTGGTCGCCCTCGCGTGCTCGCGTCGCCTGGCAGCCGGGGACACGGCCGGGGCGGCCTGCCGTGACAAGTTTCCAGGCGCTGAAGTCACTGCTATGGAGGTGCTTCGTCCGTGCGCGGCGCACGTCGCCGGAGCAGGAGGCGACAGCGAGGGGCCGCGGCCACGACGCGAGGCGGGTCGCCGGCAGGTGGTGAGCGCCGAGCAGAGCCTGCAATGGATTGTGGCGCAGCGCATGCAGCGACGAGCGGGGGCCTCGTCGTACGCCGACACGCCAGGAGAGCACCGGAGCCCGAGCTCTCGCCAGTTGCTTCTTCGGCAGCCTCGTGCTTCAACGCCACCGCCTCGTGCCCTGGGCCATGCGGATGTCGCGCGCGGCGTCGTAGGCGGACGTAGCGGCCTCGGGGGGGGGGGGGGGGTCGAGGCAGACGCAGATGCCCTTGACGGGGTCATGGATCTCGGCCAGGCCTACTTGCCTGTGGTCACCGCGGCGGCCAGGTATCGCCACCGCCCCTGTGGAGCAGCCGGACGCGGCGCCGCTGCCTGTGTTGACCGTGGACTCCCACCAGAAGACAGATCAGCGACACCGTAGACTACCACGTCAGATTAAAAAGATAAATGAAGCGGTATGGACTACGGATGCATCGCTTCAAAAGTTTATGGACCTGAAAAACCACTTTCGTAGTTGATGAACCTAAGTGAAACAAGGGTAAAAGTTAATGGACGAACGATGCATTTAACTCTATAGAAAACTACAATAACATCTACAGCACCGGATTATTTCATTAAATCCAGCATGCAATATGTCTTGACATTGCATTTATTTAGTAATGTTGAGAATAATATGTTTTCTCTCTACAAACTTTGGTTAAGGATAGAGAAGTTTGACTTGGGAATAAACCAAAAGGATCTACATTTTGGAGGGAAAATAATGGCTGCTTTGGGCAGTGAGTTGGCGACACTGTCAAAAAGAATGAGTCCCCAGATACTCTCCAGTTCCAGTTCGTACCAGTAGCAGGTACCAAAACGACGCCGCTCTCGACCCGGGTGGGAAGCATGGAGCGGGTGAGCACAGAGCAGCCACTAGGGCGGGTAAGGCCGTACCTGGACACGACGCCCTCGTCGTTAAGCTTGCGCCAGATGGCGCGCAGCCGCTTTGGGTTCTCCGGGTGGTCCTCCCCGTCGGGCGTGGCGTGCGCGCACATCCGCTCGTCGTACAGCAGCCCCACCCGCGCCGCGGCCTCCGGGGGAGTCGAAGCCGACGCCATCGCGCGCCGTTGGAGGAGCAAAGCGTGCAGCGGAAATGCAGGCCGTGTCCGCCTAGGCGTGCGTGAGATTGCCCAAGTGGGCCGGCCTCGAGTTGGCCCAAGTGCATTTGGAGTCCAGAAATTTTAAGCTCTCTCAAAAAAAAAAAAAAACTCCTGCAGCGGACTACACGTACACGGATGCTGGCATGCTGCGTCCACCGATCTCGATGGATGGATGATGGATCGCCGTCTCCGGAGTCCGGACACGGCAGCCGCTACGGTACCGCCACCCGCCAGGACACGACAAAGGCCAGCCACACTCGCATCGCGCGGGACGGCGCTCTAGCACCGGCACCGCATCATCGAGGCTACAGAAATTCCTAACTTGTCTTGTCATTTGTCGATCTGAAAGATAAATCCAAATACTGTATTTCATTTTTAAAAGATTCCTAATAACTTATCAATCAGTCATCAGCATGTTCGCTTTTTAGTTTTGCTCAGAGCTTATCAGTCAGCCAACAATATTTATCTCTCACAATAAATCAACACCAGCCGAGCTTATCAGCCCTCGATCCGTGCACACGCAACGAAGAAACATCTGCATGGTTCGTCGGCAGTGGTCCGGCGAATACGGTCTACGGCGTGCACAGTAGCACACTGCACTCTCTCCTCTCGCGACAAAGCAAACACGGCCACCCGTGTGACCGTCTCAGGTCCCGACGACCCGTTCCCGTCCGTCCCACGTTTTCGAACAGTACTTCCCCATGTGTAGAGCACAACGGCACCATTTCTTTCTGTTTCATTATATTTAGGCTCGATCAGTGATATATAGATGAATGGAGCAGGACGGACCTGTTCTCTAGGATGGCGCGCATCGCAGACAGGTTCGTGGCGCTCGAGGCCGGCGGTGCCCTGGTGACTCCGCGGACGAGACCGAGACGCCGTTGTGCGCTCCGTGAAGATGAAGGCGCGCAGGGCAACATCCTTCTCACCGCGCTCGCCTTCCGCGGCCACGTCGCCGAGGCGCTCGAGCTTTTGGACGAAATACCCAAGTGTCGTCCCCTCCTGCCTCCTGGACAACGCCGCTCACCGCTAGGTTCGCGCATGCAGTCCGGCAGGGCAGCAGGGAGGACGTACGCCGGGGTGGCTCCTAACGCACGAGTGCGCCGTCGTGGCCGCCGTTCGTTCTCGCCGAATGCGGCATGCGCCGACGGTGTCGATCGGCGACCTGGACCTAGGACGCAAGGTGCAAGCTACACGTACATACGTACACCAAAGACGAAACAGCAGCCGTTTAGCGTGATGATCGCCGATTCGCCATCGCGACACGCCAATTCACCATCGCCGTACGGATGTCGATCGATCCCGATCGATGGATCGCCGTCTCCGATCCGGACACAGCCGGCCGGTACAGTATCGGCGGCAGGAGACAAGGCCTGTCACGCTCGCTTCGCGCGGGGCCGCGATCTAGCACCGCGTGCGTGCATTAACGAGGTTACTTCGTGTCGACTGTCGATGGATGTATCCGATCGACTATCCGTACACACGCAACGCACGCAAAGCTGCAATGTTTAGGGCACGTACAACGAGAAAATTGCAGTTTTAGAACTAGCATCCGAAACATTGTTTTCCTAAAAATAGCACACAAAATAATTACTTCTTATTTTCTTTACCATTTTATCTTTTCTTCTTCTTTCTCATTATTTCTCCTAAAATCTGGATAAAAGTGCCCATGTGCTAATTGAGACGCTAATTTCACATAACATCCACATCTGTTGGGCACTGGGCAGCGCTGGTCGCCGCTGCAGGCCTGGGCGCTGCCTGCCTGCGTGTGACTACATGTGCGTGGACACATACACTAGATGGCCACATACCCATATAATTTACCTAAACAAGGCCGCCATGCTCCTCCGGCAGAACCACCGTCCACGTCGCCCGAAATTCCTGCAGCCGTCCGATCTGCCGATCAACGGTCCAAAAAAAAGAAGCGGATTCCGTCGGAAGCAGCTTCTCATGCTTTATCCGGCTTCTCAGCTGCTTCGTCTCGGTTCTCAGTTGCTTCGTCTCGGCTTCCCTGGCTTCTCATCAGAATCCCGCCTGGCAAATATATACTTGGGCTTCCGCTTCTCGTTCAAGGTTCTTCTCCCAGCTTCCTCTCTCCCTCACCCGTCGGTCTCTCCCTCTCCCTCTCAATCTCCACGGCCTTCCTCTCTCCCTCACCCGTCGGTCTCTCCCTCTCCCTCTCAAACTCCACGCGGACAGGGGCGGCGACGGCGCGGGCGGGCACGGCGGCTGCGGCCGGCCTCCTCCTCCTGTCCCCCTCCTCCTCTTCCCCTGGCATCGCGCCGTGCCGGCCGTGCCCGCACCGCCCGCTCACGGAGCGAGGCGCTGCCAGGGCGCGGGCCTGCGGTGCCCGTCCCCGGCCACGGCACGGCGCAAGCGGGCGAGCCGGTGGCCGCAGGCGTGGCTGCCCCTCAGTGATGCCTCCTCCCTCTGCTCTGTGTGTGCTCGTCTGCTACAAGAAACCCTAGCTGTCCGTGCTGGAGGTCGCCAGCGCCCAGCGCCGACCCCACCCCTGGCGGTGGTGCCCTGCTTCCGCGTGGAGACGCTCGCCAACGACAGCAGCGGCGGCTGCATGGACGACGAGGTAAGCTCCCAGCTCTCCTCTCTCTTGCCCTCACTTTCTCTATCTTGATGAAGCTCACATCTCGCAGCATAGACCTTGTTTGCGCAAATATGCCTCCAAACTGGCCTAGGAAAAAAAGTTCTGGGAGTTTGGCTCTGTTTAGCACGAGCTAATTCAGTGCCTGATCTACGTGATTGTTTTCAATGTGTTCACAGATTGTGCTAAATCTCCTTTCTTTGGTGTGCAGTTGTATGAACTATGAAATTCCTGGCTCCTCGCTTATTGATATGTTGAGTCTCAGTTTTCCAATGGAATCATTGGTTGGCACTATTTGTACGTTGTCTTCTAAGCACCTTACTTTCAGAGCTAAACTAACTGGTTATGGTCTTGCCTTCTCTCAGGACTACACTGAAGATTATACTTCCTGTATTAACAATTACATGCTTTAGTTTTCTTTCTCAGTTTTATCCTTTCTGTTAGAAATGTGTTTGCTGATTTTCATGTCACTTACAGGTGTAGTAGTTTATCTGTTATTCTACTCTACTGCTTCAGGCTTCTATAGGCAGATCCTGTGAAGTTATGGAAGAGCTCTTTTTTTTGCCAACTAACTTCTCCCGTGCATGTGTCTTAGGTATGAAACCGTTTGAGGCTTTCTTCAGCTGATAGCAGATGTCGCTTGGTAACCGGCTGTCCAAAGATTAATTTTCTTTACTGTTCTTTTTATTTACTTCAATATATGTGTCTTTGGTTCTAAATTTGGAGGTCTTTAATTTACTTGCTTACCTCATAATTCTGATTGCTATTTCTGCTTCCTCTCCAAAAATGATGTACATCAAGGAATTTAGGGGTGAATGATCTAGAGCTGAATTTAATAGTTCCATATTGCTCCATGTCTTACCTATAGCTGCCAAATTGCTTTATGTTAACAGAAAATGATTATAGCACATTGTTTCTTTCCATATTTTGTTTCATATTATAGTATTCCTTGGAATTGTGGTATGGTGAGGCCTAAACGACTATACACATTTCCAGCACATGCGTATTGGATTTAAAAAAAACGTGCATACTAAGGTTTCTTAATGCATTTGAATGCTTTGTGGACTGGATACATCACCTGCGTATTTTTTTCAGCAGGAAAATGCTACTAACATCCTCTATTATGCGTTGGCAGTGAAAGCACCGCCATGAAAATGAAAGGAGACTTTGCACAAATTATCTAACAAGGTCCCGCCAACAATTTTACTTGACATTCCAGACTTCAGGTGCTATCCTAAACCTAACATGGACTGCATTTTTTCAGTGTTGCTCTTCCTCAGTTTAGAGGTGAATGAGTATTAAAGAGTTCTGAAATTCGTTTCAGCATTTTTTAAAGCATTTTTCATAATTTTGATTCATTTGCACATGACTCATAGGACACCTAGACCTTCAAATCTATAAGCAGTACCATGTGGAAGAAACAGGAAGCGGCTTAATGTGTACAGAGCACCTGCATTTTAAACGAAGCTTTGCCAATTATCTAATTTTCTTTATATAACCTAGCATGGAGGTTCTTGTCTGTGTTGGCCTGCCTCAGCTTTCAAAGTAAATGAGTTTTAGGAGTTCTGAGATTCTTTTCAGCATTTTGTTAAACATATTTCCCCTTAGTTCTTCAATCCAAATATTGAAGACTCACAACCTTTTTATAGTACGCCTTGAATTCAAACTCTGCCTCTCAAATGCATAATGACACATACAAAAAAAAACCTGTGTTCTTGCTTTGTCATCAGATAGGTTGAAAAACCAAGCTGTTAAGATATATCCCCCCCCCCCCCGCCAAGCACAGTAGATACACAGCAGTCACTCCAGCCTATTGTACTCCAGCACAAAAAAACTTGATGAACTGAACAATATGGACCCATTTTGATTTTCCGGTATGCATTCTACCTGAATACATGTGATGCCACCTGTTTAGTCTATTTTAGGTTTTTGGCTCGGTTGTTCTACGCATTGCAAATTAAGTTACAGTTCGACTGCTGCAACCAAGAAAACAGAGGTACCATGTTGTACCTCTGTTGTTTCATATCAAGTCAATACCGATGATACTGCCTATTTGGCCTAACAGGGTTTCTGAATAGATCTGGTATACACATTGGGATGGCTTGGTTTCATTAGAACATGGATATATAATTTCATTTGCCTTCAGTGCTGCGGTTTGGTTGTACTAAACAGCCTCCCTTTAAACGAACAATTTTGCTAAAATTCTATATGCATCTCGCTTTCCTAGAATAGATAAAACTGCAATGCTGGACCTGCAACAATCTTACTTTTTATCAAATATATATGTCCAGTTTTAGTTCAATACAATGAAGTATCCATTTAGAGTTGGCCATTTGGATATGCTTGTGCTTAATTAGCAACAACCCTTAGTGTTTGTTGGAGTACAGTGTCGTACTCTGGCCTTTATGCTTTTAGTTTGTGGTTTACTGTAAAGGCAACTTAGATAAGGTGTGTTGCACTCTAAGGTTATGAACAAGGGAAAGGCACGGATAATTTTTCAATCCATATGAGCCCATGGTCGACGTTATTTTGTGGTGCAAATGCTAACAATTTGCGTATTTAACGGCTCTCCTTTGACGATTGATAATTGTGTTCCAGTCCCTGTTGCTCGTGTTCAGAGAGGCCGCCTACATAGAGCCTCATATACCGTGCTTCCTAAGGACACAGATCTACAAGCTATGTTTTTGGGCACGCTTTACCTTTTCGATAAAATGAAAACAGAGATAGCTGTACATGGTGTCCTTATATATGAAATTGGGAAAGTATAAACTACTACTATTTGATTCTAATTTTTTCAGATTAGTCTGGAGTCATAGGATGAAACAGTTAATTATTTGTCACCTGCGTTTATATAATAACAGGAAAATATTTATGTATTCTACCACACACCAATAATAGTATTATGCAATAAAACTATTGATCCCACCTAATTGGGGGTACAATCCTACGGAAACTCATAGTCATATGAAGATTTTCTTTGCACTACTTTCAGGTACATCCCTCAAATCATGTGTCAAGTTGTTGTTCTGAGATACTAAACCAGAGGTGGATGAGGGATTGGAGCCAGGTGTTTAGTTTGCTTTCTTTCTTAGCTTCATTTAGGTTCACATGCATTCTGGTTGTACAGCAATGCTAGGCAAGAAACTTGCCTCCCAGCTAGCAGTAACGTGGATACCATGCTCTTCTGGTTGCACAGAGGTTGCCTACCACCTCTGCATTTCAAGAAGGTAAAGTGTTTTTATCATCTCTCCTATCCATACTTTTCGCCTTTTGTTCTGTTGCCACCTTCACAGTTATTTGCCAACATCATTGTGGATTCTAAAAGTATACTTGCCTAGCTTTTAGTGTAAAAAACTAATTAATTATGTGTGGCTGTTTTAGTTCAGTCAATACTTTGGTTTAGATATACCTCAGCTAAACATTTGCAGTGTTTTAATTGTTTCCTCATACTTCTGTCACTAACATAGCAAGTTTGTGAATTGTTAGGCAATTGAGACCTTCGTAGTACCCATTATGGCTTCTAATGCTGTTGCTCCTGGTACACCTTGGCATTAGTCCTATGCCTTTTTGTGCCTCTTCTCTCCTTCATGCTGGTTGTAATTTCATTATCCCTATCTTTTATTTTATGCTGTGCTTCATCTGTATAGTTTCATGCTTAGGCTGTTGTTTGTTCAATCCACATGACTGACAGCGTTGTACTAAATCAAAATTGTTGCTGCCACAAATTCATGTAACAAAAAAAAAACTCTAAGCATGCAACAATTTTTATTTTGTAGCCAACTTAAAAGATATTGTAACCATTGCATGATTTTGTAGCTTGAAAAAAGGTCAAAGCACGGTTTCTTATCATCGGTATAAAAAAAATGTTACCGTTCCCAAACAAATATATCATATATCATGATTAGTAGGCTTCGTACCTTCCTTCACTGTACCTCTTGTGCTAATTTCATATTATATGTGCACAGTTAACTAAACAGTACTAAAATATAAAATAATGGTTAGAACAATAAGTCACCTGAATGGCTTATTTCTTTTGGTAACCTTATTTCTCTTTTTAAATTTTCAAGCTACATTGTGATATTTCCTTCCTGTTGGGTCCCTTCTTAGCAAAGAAGTTATTATTGGATGATGTATTTTGCTTACACCTGATAGCTATTGCTTCAGCACTTACCTCCTTTATAGTTCTTTTTTACTGATTGGTATTTTTCAAAGTAATCTACTAAAAGACAAGTGGTACATCACCTCACCAGATTCTATTATAGCGCCATCAAAAATTATCTCTATATTTTTTTGGAGTACCACTAAGCTAATATCAGTTGTTGTGTGGTTTGCCTATATATAGGTTCCAGTAACAGTGCAGCGCCTCATGATATCTTTTGCTTTCTAATAATAGCTTCTAAAAAGCGATCAGCTTAGCAATGTATTTTGGAGTACCACTAAGCTAATATCAGTTGCTGTTGCGTTTGCCTGTATATAAGTGGCAGCAACGATGCAGTGGCTCATGTTGTCTTTTGCTTTCTAATAATAGCTTCTAAAGAGCGATCAGCTTAGCGATGTAGGCTTCTACCTTACTACCTATGGTGCCTTTTAGCAAAGCGATCACCTTATCAACTTAAGCCTGCGTCTTACTGCCTGTATTTTATAGGGGAAAAAGTGCTTCTTTGTACGCCTAATTTGGCTGGCCAACATTAGATGCAACGAAAAATAGATGTTGGAATCAATAAAGATCCATGGTGAGAGTCCTTGCTATATAGGTTCCTGTGGTTTGCAGTGATTGTGCGTTAATAGAGGTTGAGTCATTATCCAGGTACACTTTGTGAAGCTATACTGTTTCCAGTCTTTCACTGCGCTGACGTTTATATTGTCTTTTGTTGTTCAAAGTGTAAACTTTCGTATCTTTTTTACGACACTTCTATTCATAGCAGTGGTATGTCATACCTCTCTGTTTGCCTCATTCAGTCTAATTGTCTTAGGTAAGCTCCCAGAATTTAGGAGACGACTTCTCCGACTTTGCAGAAAATCTGACAGTTGATGTTGATGCTCAGATTAGTCTTTTTGAGGTAATGCTATTTGATTATTTACGATGGTACACACAGGATTTTGAGAATCAAATCAGCTCTGCCTTTTGTCATTGTTTTTTTTGCCTATTCAGTATAACATGGAATTTTTATTTCCCCTAAACAACTTTTCTCTGCGTGTAGCTTGCAGAAGGTGAAGCTTATTTGTTGATCATGGATGTTGTCCAAAAACAGATTTAGTTCACTCTTTTTTCTTCTTCGACATTTCAGGTACCTATATTCTGGTTTTTGTTCAATGTTTTACGAATATTAGCTTGACTGCACTTATCTGAAAGCTAAGTTCATTTGCTGGTTCCAAGGCTCAAGACCTATTATGACTGCCAAAAATAAGTTTGGTGTTGCAGCGAAAATGAGCTTGACCCCTCCAGCCCCCACGTAGGTATGCAAATTTTTACAGCAATCATGTCGGATTACTTGATTATTGTTCATAAAGGTTAGACACCATGAAGCGATAGCTGTGATTTATTACTGTGACTTTGAAGTGTTCAGCTATGCCCTGTAACATGGAATTTTTCTTTCCCCTCAGCAATTTTCTGTGTGCATCTTGCAGGAGGAGAAACTTATTGGTTGATCATGGATACTGTCAAAAAAAGAATTAGTTGAGCCCTTACCTCCTTTATAGTTTGTTTTAATAATTGGTAGTTTTCATTGTGATTCATGAAAACATAGGTGGTAGATCGCCTCACCAGATTCTATTGTAGCACCATCCAAAATTATGTCTATTTTTTTGAACTACCACTAAGCTAATATTGATTGCTATATGCCCTGTAACATGGATTTTTTCTTTCCCCTCAGCATGTATGTTTCACACCCAATCGACGCGCGCAAGGGCGCGCGCAATGTACTAGTAGAATAAACAAATTTATGCGTATCACACGTTTCGCCGCCGTCTCTCTTTCCTGCACGCGAGCCCTAGCTGGCTCTCCACGGATGACATGTCGCCGCTAGCAGATGCGGATATTACGTGAAATTAGTGTCTCAATTAGCACATGGACGCTTTTATCCTGATTTTAGGAGAAATTAAGAGAGAGAAGAAGAAAAGGTAAAATGGTAAAGAAAACAAGAAGCAATTATTTTTTGTGCTATTTTTACGAAAACAATGTTTCGATGCTAGTTTTACGAAGCGCATTGTTTAGGCCGCTAAAAATGCAATTTTCTCACGTACAATGGGCCGACTCGAGCCGTCTGTATGACTTAATTTTTACAGAAAACACCCTCATGAGCGTGCAGACGGGTGAGGCCGTCGTCTCGCGAGACGACGCCATCGTCTCAAGAGACGACGACGTCAGCTCATGCTCCCAGGCTCAGTCGTCGGTGGAGGGCGCGTTGTACGGCATCATCGTCTCCGAGCTATGAGGGGTGGATCAGTCTATGCACGCGGGAGAATCCAATCTTCGGCGCCAAAATCCCCCACCCACCCATATTCCTCTTTTCTCCAACATCGCGCAACAACGACGCTGGAGATTAGGTGCGGCGCTGGAGCCCAGGTGCGCAGCGGAGACGGTGCCGGAGCCTAGGTTCACGACGGTGGCGGCACTAAAGCCAAGGTGCGCGGCGGCGGCGATGGTGGTTGCAGCTCCTGTCTCCTGCGGTCGCACCTCGTTGTGAGCAAGGTGGGGCAAGACTGCACCGTGTTAGATATGATAGTGCCTCTAAACCGTAGATCGGGGTAAGCATCTTACTTAGGGTTTCTCTAGTTTGCCCTAGCGCAGTTGCGCCGCAGCCGCGTGGACTCTAGTGTCGAGGGAGCTCGGCGCGGTGGAGTCCAGCATAAAGGTGGCACGGTGGAGTCCAGTGGCGATGCAGAGGCGACAGTGAGGTTGGTGGCGGTTTCCCGTCGCCGGCAGCACCCTTCTTTAGATCGGATTAGTGTTTCTCTATAGGTGGTTACGGCGGCTTAGGTCAACCTCGTTCATAACGCCCTAATCCCCACCTCTCTTTATATACTGCTGTGAGACAGGGGTCCACCAACCATATTAGGGTTGGACGCCCCCGATCAGGGCGCAGATCCAAGGGCCCAATAGGCCTATTGATGAAGATCAACTAGCATTCTCCCCCTTGATCTCACTACCATCTTTCAATTTCATATCATTTACTTTTGTTTATTCCATTATAGATTAGCGCATAGAGCATGTTTCATCGTCACGGTCAATTGCCGATAGATTTAACAGCTACAACACACCACTCTGTTCTGAAATAGGTACTTAACTTTGGGTCTTCTTTTGTCCAGAAATTTTAGGCTTTCCCTAAAACTCATGCTAGCTACATATTCTCTGAACACGTTGGGTGGTAAGCCTTTTGTAAGCGAATCCACAAGCATCTTTTTTGTACTTATATGCTCAAGACTTATGACATAATCCCGGACTTTATCTTTCACAACATAATACTTTATGTCAATGTGTTTGGCAGCACCACTTGACTTATTATTGTGAACATACTGTACTACCGGATTATTATCATAGTATAACTTAAGTGATCTATAGATATTGTCAACCACCTTTAAACCGGGTGAAAGGTCCTAGTATGGCTAGAGGGGGGGTGAATAGCCTATTTAAAAATCTATAAATCAACTAGAGCAATTTGATTAGTATGATAAATAGCGTAATGCAAACTTGCTCTAGCTCTACACGGGTTGCAAGCCACCTATCCAACAATTCTAGTTGCAATGATTACTTAGGCACACAAACTTGCTACTCTCAAGAGCTCAACTAGATGAATATAAACAACAAAGCAAGCTCTCAATTCTAATTACTCTAAAGAGCTTGTATCAACTAGTTTGCAAGAATATAATCAAGTAAGTAGGGTGATTATACCGTCGTGTAGGGGATGAACCAATCACAAGATAAAGATCAAACCAATCACCGGGAGAATGCAAATGACAAGAGACAGTCGATTTTCTCCTGAGGTTCGCGTGCTTGCCAACACGCTACGTCCCCATTGTGTCGACCAACACTTGATGGTTCGGCAGCTAAGAGGTGTTTCACAAACCTCGTCCACACGATAGGACACCGCAAGAACCGACCCACAAGTGAGGTAGCTCAATGACACGAGCAATTTACTAGAGTTACCTTTCGGCACTCCGCCAGGGAAGGTACAACTCTCCTCACAATCACCGAAGACGGCCACGAACAATCACCAACTCGTGCTGATCCTTCATCGCTGCTCCAACTGTCTAGGTGGTGGCAACCACCAAGAGTAATAAGCGAAATCCACAGCGCAACATGAATATCAAGTGCCTCTAGATGCAATCACTCAAGCAATGCACTTGGATTCTCTCCCAATCTCACAATGATGATGGATCAATGATGGAGATGAGTGGGAGGGCTTTGGCTAAGCTCACAAGGTTGCTATATCAATGAAAATGTGCAAGAGTTACCCTTGAGCCGGCCATGGGGCTATAAATAGAGCCCCAATCAAATAGAGCCGTTATACCTCTTCACTGGGCAAAACATGCTCTGACCAGACGCTCCGGTCATACTGACTGGACCCTAGACCCAGTGTCTGATCTCCCAATGGATGCCACGCGTCACTTGCTTCAAACATAGTTCGTCAGATTCCAACGGCTACGAAACTGACCGGACGCTTCGGCAAAACTGACCGGACGCTGAAGCCCCAGCGTCCGGTCGTTTCCAGTAAGCTCCCCGAGGCGTATTTCTCCGATCGGACGTGTCCGGTCTACCTTGACCAGACCCAGATCAGTGTCCAGTGCAATACCTTAGGTACTGTGCCGACCGACCAGTTCGACTGGACGCACGCTGCCAGCGTCTGGTGCTTTCAAACCCAGCGTCCGGTCAGTTGACCGACACTAGCGTCTTCACGACCAACTCATTTTCACTTCTAACTTCTTTACCCTTGTTCCAATGTGCCAACCATCAAGTGTATCATCTTGTGCACATGTGTTAGCATATTTTCATAAATGTTTTCAAGGGTATTAGCACTCCACTAGATTCTAAATGCATATGCAATGAGTTAGAGCATCTAGTGGCACTTTGATAACCGTATTTCGATACGAGTTTCACTCCTCTTAATAGTACGGCTATCTATCCAAAATGTGATCACACTCACTAAGTGTCTTGATCACTAAAATAAAATGGCTCCTTCATTTTATACCTTTGCCTTGAGCCTTTAGTTTTTCTCTTTCTTCTTTTCCAAGTCTAAGCAATTTTCCATCACCATGCCATCACCATTGTCATGATCTTTGCAATTGCTTCATCACTTGAAGTAGTGCTACCTATCTCATAATCACTTTAATAAACTAGGTTAGCACTTAGGGTTTCATCAATTAACCAAAACCAAACTAGAGCTTTCAATCTCCCCCTTTTTGGTAATTGATGACAACCCTTACACAAAGATATGAATTAAAGTTCATTTGAATCCATGTTGCTTGTCCAAGCATATTTACCATTTGTAAAGGATATGGACAAGTTTCATGAACTCCAAATGGTAGTAATTGCTCCCCCTACATATGTGCTAAGAGTTTGGATTGAAGCTTGCACATATACTTAAATAGGAAATATAGGAGTCAATTTCTACCAAATGATGCTAAAGTATAAGAGATGGACCTTTGAAGCATGATACCAATCGGAGTGCACCAATATACCATCCTTAGCACCATTAGTAACTAGATATACACAAAAACTAGAATACCCCATGAGATCAACATTAAAAGCAAGGGTCTAGTTTTCATAATGTGAGCATGAGTCTAGTTATGTTAGCCTATGCATGCTAGTTTTTCATTTCATCATTCAAACCTATAGCTAGCATCACCACACAAGCATGGATATTGAGATTAAACCTTATGCCATGCAAGCAAGCATATGTAATGCTCATTCAAATGCATCAAACAAGTTTATGAGCTTGCTCCCCCTACTTGTGTGATCAAAATTTTAATTGAGCCCTTTCCTTTATTATATCTCTCCCTTATCTCTCCCCTAACACTCATATCTTTGTTTCTCTCCCCCTTTGTCAACAATTAGCACAAAAGGTGAGCTCAAATTATGGATAGGTTAGGGTGAAACTATGAGAAATAAGGATCATTTTCCCAATTTGGTTCAATCTATATTACTTGCAAAAGATATTTAACTCGGTTTGATCCAAGGACAAGCTTTTTCACTCCTCCAAATAAGGGTTATCTTGTACCATGTTGAGTTAAACACTTATAGCCCATTTTCTAAATCAAACACTAGGTTTACAAGCCCACAAACATGGCATATGCTACCACTAGATCATTTCAAACATATAAGCAATAGTGGTACCATATGAGCGTCAAATTCATTTGATTTTCATGAATGAGCCTAGGACATGATAGGAATGACTAGATGCACTAACTAAGTCCTTAGTAATGGATGGGTGACATGTCAATCAACTTTACCTTGCTTTGCTCGAAGGAGAGGCATGTCATATAATGGGGGTGCATCAACACATATTGGAGAAGTCAAGTATGTTCAATTCATTCCTTAGCTTGCAAAACCTCTTCTCATCAAGTGGCTTGGTGAATATGTCGGCAAGTTGATCTTCGGTGCCCACACTTTCTATGCAAATGTCCCCTTTTTGTTGGTGATCTCTTATAAAGTGATGACGGATATCTATATGCTTTGTTCTTGAGTGTTGAACCGGGTTGTTGGTGAGCTTCACGGCACTTTCATTGTCACATAGCAATGACACTTGATTGAACTTGATTCCAAAGTCACTCAAGGTAGCCTTCATCCAAAGTAATTGAGCACAACAACTACTAGCCGAAATGTACTCCGCTTCGGCGGTTGAAAGTGCTATACTATTTTGCTTCTTTGATGACCAAGATACAAGTGATCTTCCCAATAGCTGACATGTGCCCGATGTGCTTTTTCTCTCAACTTTGCATCCCGCATAATCAGAATCCGAATATCCAATCAACTCAAATCTTGCTCCTTTGGGATACCATAATCCAACATGTTGTGTATGCTTCAAGTACCTCAATATTCTCTTTGTTGCCTTCAAATGACCTTCTCTTGGTGAGGCTTGAAATCTTGCACACATGCATACACTAAACATCACATCCGGTCTTGATGCGGTCACATAGAGTAGACTTCTAATCATAGACCGATACATCTTTTGATCCACCATATTGCCACTAGCATCACTATTCATGCTTCCACTTGTCCCCATTGGTGTACTAATAGCTTTACTCTCATCCATTTCAAACTTCTTGAGCATGTCCTTGATATACTTGCCTTGACTCACAAATGTGCCATTCTTCATTTGCTTGATTTGAAGACCAAGGAAGTAACTAAGTTCTCCAATCATAGACATCTCAAACTCACTTGCCATCATCTTGCCAAATTCCTCACAAAATTCTTGATTTGTTGATCCAAAGATAATATCATCAACATAGATTTGCATTACAAACAAGTTATTCCCAAGCTTCTTGGTGAAGAGAGTGGTGTCAACCTTTTCCATCTTAAATCCCTTAGAGAGTAGGAAATCCCTCAATCTCTCATACCATGCTCTAGGTGCTTGTTTCAATCCATACAAAGCCTTTCTCAACTTGAACACATGGTTGGGTTTCTTTTCAACTTCAAAACTAGGAGGTTGCTCAATATACACAAGCTCATTGATGTACCCATTGAGAAATGCACTTTTCACATCCATTTGGTATAACTTGATGTTGTGGGCACAAACATAAGCTAGCAAGATCCTAATTGCTTCTAATCTTACAACCGGGGCATATGTTTCTCCAAAGTCAAGACCTTCAACTTGAGTGTAACCTTGAGCCACTAATCTTGCTTTATTCCTTATTACTATCCCATCTTGATCTTGCTTGTTCTGAAAGACCCACTTAGTTCCAATCACATTATGACCATTAGGCCTCTCAACTAAATCTCATACATGATTTTTTGTGAAGTTGTTTAGCTCTTCATGCATAGCATTGATCCAATCAATATCCTTCAAAGCTTCATCTATCTTCTTAGGTTCAATGGATGACACAAATGAAAAATGCTCACAAAATGAAGCCAATCTTGATCTTGTTTGCACACCTCTTGAAATATCACCAATGATAGTATCCAATGGATGATCTCTTGCAACATTGGTTGGTTAAAGCACTTGCACTTGATTGCTAGCATTTGATTGATCACTTTGGTTGAGATGATGAACTAGCCATTTGTTGATCTTGCACATTTCCATCACTAGTGCTTGCTTGGATTTGATCAAGAGAGCCACTAGCTTGTACATTTGAGTTAGAGAGTACTTGATTCTTATCATCTTCAATGTCAATCACCTCTCTAGGCCTTAACTCACCAATGTCCATGTTCTTCATTGCATTTACCAATTGAGTGCCTCTTACATCATCTAGATTCTCATCTTTCTCTTGGGAACCATTTGTTTTATCAAACTCCACATCATGAACCTCCTCAAGAGTGCCACTAGCCAAATTCCAAACTCTATAAGTCTTGCTAGTAGTGGAGTAACTGAGCAAGAAACCTTCATCACATTTCTTTTCAAACTTGCTCAATCTAGTGCCTTTCTTCAATATATAGCATTTACAACCAAACACCCGAAAGTATGCTATGTTGGGCTTTCTTCCATTCAATAGCTCATAAGGTGTCTTCTCCATCATGAGGTGACAATAGAGTCGGTTGCTATAGTAGCAAGCCATGTTGATTGCTTTGTCCCAAAATAAATGACTCACATTGTACTCACTCAACATTGATCTTGCCATATCAATCAAGGTTCTATTCTTTCTTTCAACTAGCCCATTTGATTGAAGAGTATACTTGGCCAATAATTGATGTCTAATTCCAAATTTATCACATAACTCATCAACTCTAGTGTTCTTGAATTCACTACCATTATTACTTCTAACTTTCTTGATTGTTGTTTCAAACTCATTGTGAATGCCTTTGACAAATGATTTGAATGTTGCAAACACATCACTCTTATCAACAAGAAAGAACACCTATGTGTATCTAGTGAAATCATCCACAATCATAAATCCATATTTGTTTTCACCAATGCTAGTGTATGTGGTTGGTCCAAACAAGTCCATGTGCATCAACTCAAATGCCTTAGATGTGCTCATTATGCTCTTCTTAGGATGTGTATTACCAACTTGCTTTCCGGCTTGACATACACTACATAGCTTATCCTTCTCAAATGTGACATCTTTCAAGCCTCTAACTAAGTCATGCTTAATCAATTTGTTCAATTGTTTCATTCCAACATGACCAAGCCTTCTATGCCATAACCAACCCATGCTAGACTTAGTAATCAAACATGTTGACAATTGAGCTTCTCTAGCATTGAAATCAACTAAGTATAGATTCTCATATCTAAATCCTTTGAATATCAAGTTAGAGCTATCTACACTTATGATCTCTACATCATCCACACCAAATATGCACTTGAAACCAAGATCACACAATTGAGCTACCGACAATAAGTTGAAGTTCAAGCTCTCTACTAGTAGCACATTGGAAATGCTCAAGTCATTGGATATTGCAATCTTACCAAGCCCTTTGACCTTGCCTTTGCTATTATCACCAAATGTGATACTAGCAATCCCGTTGCTCTTGCTTTCATTGATTGAATTGAACATTCTTGAATCACTGGTCATATGTTGTGTGCACCCACTATCAAGCACCCAATGCCTTCCTTCGGCTTTATAATTTACCTACAAAAGAAGATCAATTCTTTTTAGGTATCCAAACTTGCTTGGGTCCTTGTAGGTTAGTCACCAAGGTCTTTGGTACCCAAATGGCCTTCTTTTTTGGGCCCACAATTGGTGTACCAATAAACTTAGCCTTCACACCGTTGGCACCCTTATAAAGCATGTAACAAGAATCAAATTTGATTAAGGATACATTATGTAGCTTGTTCTTGTTAGTCTTGCAATTTTGCTCTATATGCCCAACTTGCTTGCATCTATTGAAAAACCGACCATTGCCCTTCATAAAGCTAGCTTTGGGAGTGACAAAGGCCGCCTTGTCTTTCTTGGGGGTATAGCCTAATCCCTCTTTGTTAAGAGAAAACCTTTGGCTACCCAAGCACTTTAGCAAGCGGGCATCTCCACCATAGGCATTGCCTAAGGCACGAGTGAGCTCATTCACCTCCTTCTTGAGGGTTTCATTTTCCACCATTAGTGATGTATTATTCATAGGTGGAGTGGTAATGGTTGTGCTACAAGAAGTGTTAGTGGGAGCAACAATAATAGGTTCATGAAAAGATTCATTAATAAGATCACATGTTAGTCCCACATCACATGTTACTATCACTTGCTCCTTCTTGGCTTCATTCTTCTTGACTTGCTCAATGAGAGAGGGGTGAGCCTTTTCAAGCTTAGAGTGAGCTTTGCCAAGCTTCTCATGGGCATCCACTAGCCCCTCATGAGTGGCATTGAGCTCATCAAAGGATTGCTCAAGAAATATTACTTGCTTGCGAAATTCTTTGCACTCCTTTCTCTTCATCTCATTGCAAGCATGCACTTGCTCACATATGTCCAAGAGCTCCTCCTTGGAGTGCTCCTCCTCATCATCATTATCACTCCTATAAGAGTCACTTTCACATTCATCATCATCACTCTCATCATATTTTACCTTGGTAGGCTTTGCCATAAAGCATGTTGATGGAGTGTTGAAGATAGAGGGCTTGTCATTGATGGCGATGCTTGCTAGTGCTCTCTTGATAGACTTCTTGCCATCATCACTAGAGTCATCACTATCTGATGAGCCATCACTATCCCAAGTGACTACATAGCCTCCACCCTTCCTCTTCTTTTTCTTTTGGAAGGTCATTCTCTTCTCCTTCTTCTCCTTATTTTCTTTCTTGTCCTCCTTGTGCTTCTTCTTCTCATCCTCATCATTATCACTATTGTATGGATAATTTGCTACTATATGATCGGGGCTCTTGCAATTGTAGCATCTTCTCACATACTCTTTCTTTTTGGTGTGATCTCTTCTCTTTCTTGCACCATAGCCCTTCTTCTTCATGAACTTGCCCATCTTGTGCACAAAGAGAGCCATAGCTTCACCATCAATATCACTTAGATCTTCATCATCACTTGATTCTTTCTTTGACTTGCCCTTGTTCTTGTATGATGATGAACTAGCCTTGAATGCTATGCTTTTCTTCTTCTTGTCCTCTTCTTCCTTCTTGTCCTCCTTGTCATCCCCCTCCCTTTCCACATGGTATGTCTCTTGTGTCATGACATCACCTAGTACTCGGTTGGGGGTAATGTCCTTTAATCCTCCTCTTATGATGAGCAATCTTAATATCTCAAATCTTAGAGGTAGGCACATCAAGAATCGGTGGGAGACATCATCATCCTTGATCTTCTCTCCTAATACCTTTAAGTCATTGACAATGACTTGCAATCAATGGAACATCTCCGAAATGCTCTCATCTTCCTTCATCTTGAAACTTGTCAACTTGTCCTTGAGAATGTATAACTTAGCACTCTTCACCGCCGGTGTGCCCTCATATGTTTCCTCCAATCTCTTCCACACCTCATTTACTCTATCATAATCCTTGATTTGCTCAAACACCTTGGAATCAATGGCATTATATATGGTGTTGAGAGCCATTGTATTGCATTGCTTGTTGATCTTATCTTGATTTGTTGGATCATCGGGATCAATGATAGCATAGTCATTCTCGGTCACTTCCCATACTTGATCATTGATTGAACCAAGATACATCCTCATCTTTCTCTTCCAATAACCATAGCATGTGCCATCAAAGAACAGTGGTTTGCCCCCCCACATGGTTGAACACAACTTGAGCCATAATTTAACACCGAGGTTGTTAAGCCTTTAATCAAAAGGTGACCATGGCTCCGATACCACTTGAAAGGTCCTAGTATGGCTAGAGGGGGGGTGAATAGCCTATTTAAAAATCTATAAATCAACTAGAGCAATTTGATTAGTATGACAAATAGCGTAATGCAAACTTGCTCTAGCTCTACAAGGGTTGCAAGCCACCTATCCAACAATTCTAGTTGCAATGATTACTTAGGCACACAAACTTGCTACTCTCAAGAGCTCAACTAGATGAATGTAAACAACAAAGCAAGCTCTTAATTCTAATTACTCTAAAGAGCTTGTATCAACTAGTTTGTAAGAATGTAATCAAGTAAGTAGGGTGATTATACTGTCATGTAGGGGATGAACCAATCACAAGATGAAGATCAAACCAATCACCAGGAGAATGCAAATGACAAGAGACAGTTGATTTTCTCTCGAGGTTTACGTGCTTGCCAACACGCTACGTCCCCGTTGTGTCGACCAACACTTGATGGTTTGGTGGCTAAGAGGTGTTTCACAAACCTCGTCCACATGATAGGACACCGCAAGAACCGACCCACAAGTAAGGTAGCTCAATGACACGAGCAATTTACTAGAGTTACCTTTCGGCACTCCACCGGGGAAGGTACAACTTCCCTCACAATCACCGAAGGCGGCCACAAACAATCACCAACTCATGTCGATCCTTCACCACTGCTCTAACCGTCTAGGTGGTGGCAATCACCAAGAGTAATAAGCGAAATCCGCAGCGCAATACGAATATCAAGTGCCTCTAGATGCAATCACTCAAGCAATGCACTTGGATTCTCTCTCAATCTCACAATGATGATGGATCAATGATGGAGATGAGTGGGAGGGCTTTGGCTAAGCTCACAAGGTTGCTATGTCAATGAAAATGTGCAAGAGTTACCCTTGAGTTGGCCATGGGGCTATAAATAGAGCCCCAATCAAATAGAGCCATTATACCCCTTCACTGGACAAAACGTGCTCTGACCGGACGCTCCGGTCATACTGACTGGACCCTGGACTCAGCGTCCGGTCTCCTGATGGATGCCACGCATCACTTGCTTCAAACACAGTTCGTCAGATTCCAACGGCTACGAAACTGACTGGACGCTTCGGCAAAACTGACCGGACGCTGAAGCCCTAGCGTCCGGTCATTTCTAGTAAGCTCCTCGAGGCGTATTTCTCTGACCGGATGCATCTGGTCTACCTTAATCGGACCCAGACCAGCGTCCAGTGCAATACCCTAGGTACTGTGCCGACCGACCAGTTTGACCGGACGCATGCTGCCAGCGTCCGGTGCTTTCAGACCCAGCGTCCGGTTAGTTGACCGACGCCAGCGTCTTCGCGACCAACTCATTTTCACTTCTAACTTTTTCACCCTTGTTCCAATGTGCCAACCATCAAGTGTATCACCTTGTGCACATGTGTTAGCATATTTTCACAAATGTTTTCAAGGGTGTTAGCACTCCACTAGATCCTAAATACATATGCAATGAGTTAGAGCATCTAGTGGCACTTTGATAACCGTATTTCGATACGAGTTTCATTCCTCTTAATAGTACAGCTATCTATCCAAAATGTGATCACACTCACCAAGTGTCTTGATCACTAAAATAAAATGGCTCCTTCATTTTATACCTTTGCCTTGAGCCTTTAGTTTTTCTCTTTCTTCTTTTCCAAGTCTAAGTAATTTTCCATCACCATGCCATCACCATTCTCATGATCTTTGCCATTGCTTCATCACTTGGAGTAGTGCTACCTATCTCATAATCACTTTGATAAACTAGGTTAGAACTTAGGGTTTCATCAATTAACCAAAACCAAACTATAGCTTTCACCGGGTATGAACTTCTTTAGCCAGTTCACCTGCCTCGTTGCCTCATAACACACTACAAACTCGGCATACATTGTGGACGATGTAGTGACGATTTGCTTTGAGCTTTTCTATGAAATAGCTCTCCTTGCAAGAGTGAATACACATCTAGACGTGGATTTTTCTATCATCTCCCACATAATCAGAATCTGAATATCCTACTATATGGATTGAATCAGATCTTATATACGTTATCATGAGGCCTTTCGTTCTTGCAAATAACATAAGACTTTCTTTACTAATTTCTAGTGTTCTGTTCCAGGATTGCTCTGGAATCTGTCAAGTAACCCGGTAACAAATATCAAGTTAGAGCACATACATACTTGAGCATATTGTAAGCTTCCGACAGCTGAAGCATATGGAACCGCTTTTATTTGATCGATCTTATATTGGTTTTTGGGGCATTGAAAATCCCCATATCTATCGCCCTTGACAATAGGAGCAGGTGAGGGACTACATTTATGCATACTGAATTTCTTTAAGATCTTTTCTACGTATGTCTTTTGTGATAGTCCTAATACCTCTTTACTTCTATCTCGGTGAATCTCGATTCCTAGAACGAACAAAGCTTCACCAAGATCTTTCATATCAAATTTTGAAGATAAAAACTTCTTTGTCTCCAGTAGTAGACTGACATCACTACTAGTAAGTAAGATATCATCTACATATAGGACAAGGAAGATAAACTTCCTAATCTTAAACTTTGCATAGACATAATTGTCCTCTATATTCTCTTTAAACCCCAAATTCCTTATTGTCTGATCAAACTTCAAGTACCACTGTCTTGAAGCTTGTTTTAATCCATAAATGAATTTCTTTAGGCAACATCCCATTCGTTCTTTTCCTTCCATGACAAAACCTTTCGGTTGTGCCATGTAAACATTTTCCTCCAAATCTCCGTTGAGAAATGTCATCTTAACATCCATCTGATATAATTCTAAATCGTAATAGTGCCACTAATGCCATTATGATTCTAAAGGAATCCTTATATGAGACTGGAGAAAAGGTCTCAGTGTAATTAATCCCTTCTCTTTGCGTAAAGCCTTTTGCCACAAGTCATGCTTTATATCTCTCTATATTCCCTTGAAAGTCAAGTTTTGTTTTGTAGACCCATTTATAGCCTACTATTTTGGCTCTTTAGGAATTATTTCCAAGTCCCAAACTTTATTGGCATTCATTGATTTCATTTCATATTCTATGGCCTCAAGCCCTTTGATGAATGATCACTTCTCATGGCTTCTTCAAATAAGGTGGGATCATCATCCATTTGAAATTTCTCAGTGTTGTATACTTCATAGTCAGCAGGAATAGCTGATTTTCTAACTCTTTGAGACCTTCTAGGGGCCTCCTATATTTGACACATCTTCTGTTTGAGGCTGTTGTTGCTCTCCCCTCATGTGTGGCAATAGGTTCTACAGGATCCTGAAGAACAGGTTCCTCATCATCATCCATTGTTGCCACAGGCTGGAATAACAATAAGGTGCTGGCACCACAGTATTTTGCATTGTCGGTGTAGCGACAGCAAGGTAGTGAGAAAAATGGCTCATGAATCATCGGAGTGGGCGCATACACCCGCTTCTCTTTAAGATTAATTTCTCGAGCTACCATGCTCTCCCCCATCATTTCATCCTCTAGAAAGACAGCGTGTCTCATTTCCACAAACTTTGTATGTCTATCTGGACAGTAGAAACGAAAACCTTTTGACTTTTCTAGATAACCAATGAAATGGTAACTTACTGTTTTGGGATCTAGCTTCCCAATATTTGGGTTAAATACTTTAGCTTCAGCAGGACTCCCCCACACACGTAAGTGGTTTAGTGAGGGTACTCTCTCTGTCCACAACTCATACGGTGTTTTGAGCATCGACTTACTTGGTACTCTATTGAGAATATGAATGGTGGTTTTTAACGCCTCCATCCACAGGCTCAATGGTATACTGCGCATCATATCCATCAGGGTACGATTGCGTCTTTTAGCTACTCCATTCTACTGAGGTTCGCCCGATATAGAATATTTGGCTACTATGCCATTCTCCTGTAAGAACCTTGCAAAAGGTCCAGGAACTTGGCCATATGGGGTATGCTGACCGTAGTACTCCCCCCACGGTTGGACCTGACTATCTTAATCTTTAAATTATGTTAATTTTCAACTTTTGCCTTAAATATCTTAAATTTATCCAATGCTTATGTTCTTTCTTTGATTGGATAAATATAGCCATAACGGGAGTAATCATCTGTGAATGTTATGAACGAATCATAATCATCCACACTTTATAGGAAACAGACCACAGATGTCTGTGTGAATAATCTATAAAATTCCTACGCTTTGTTTGACATCTTTCTTAATTTTCTTATATACTTTCCTTTTATACATTCTCTGCATTGTTCTAAATCTGAGAGCTCTAATGGAGGAAGAATATTATTCTTAACTAGTCTTTCTATTCTCTCCCTCGAAATATGGCCTAAACGACAGTGCCATAATTTCGACGACGCTTTGTGAGCTCTCTTTCATTTTCTGTTTACATCCGTAGACGAGGATACATTCTCATTGTCGCACGCAACGTTTCCATCATCACATACAACATTCACATTATCATGTAGTGATAACAAATAGTATATTCTCTCTAATGCCACTATTTCTAGAGTAACTTCTTATCACCAGCTACTTTATCAGCTAGGTAGCATATGTCTTTGAAGAGCTAGTGAACTGACTCTTTATTCTTTTAAGGTACTCGGTGACTGTGTCACACTCTGGAATTAAGCCCACAATTATAGGCTCAATCGTGTTCTTTATCACAGCCAAACATTTCTTGTTGGCAGTGGCCCATTTCCTATGCTCAAGGTCATAGAACATCTTTTGAGATTCAAAATCTCTCTCTTTAGTTGCCCAAGCGGTATCAGCCTTGTTTGTCTCTCTTACCGGTGCCACAGACTCTGTGAAACACGGTGAGGTGACTACCTAGTCCATCTTAGTCAAGATGAAGGCCATGGATAATCTTTTTCTAACATAAAAAATAACAATAATTACATGTCTTAATTCCAACATTGGTCAAAATTAAAACATATAACTGTTCTTATACACTAATTCTACATCACCGTTGGGTAGAAATAGAATTAATGCATAAAATCATTAAAATTTACAACTGTTCTTATACACTAATTCTACATTACCGTTGGGCAGAAATAGAATAAATACATAAAATCATTAAAATTTACAACTATTCTTATACACTAATTTTACATTACCGTTGGGCAGAAATAGAATTAATGCATAAATCATTAAAATTATGATATTGTTATTAACAACGTTGGTCAGAAAATAACAACATCATAATCATGTCAAAATCTCTTTTTCTCCAATTAAATATCACGTTGGTTTTAAATAACTGGAGAATAAACAATTTCTTTATCAGCAAAAACATGAAACATTCATTATCTATGTTTCAGAAGCATTAATCTTTTCTCAAATATTCTCTGAAAAATTATCCCGTTGGTTCAAATTTTAACAAAGATATTAAACTAGACAGTTCATCGAAATCTGCTTCTGAAAATTGAATAAATTTCAAATCTTTTCATGTTATTCATTCTGGCCCGGCCTGCTGCAGTAGTAAAATGGCCCAACAAGCCAGCGCAGTGCCCGGCCCAGCGACGCAGCAGCAGCGCGTAGCAGTGCGCGCGGCCCAGCGTGAAACTTTGGCCCAGCAGCCACGCGCGCCGCACAGTCCCCGCGCCTAGGTCGCAGCCTAGGCCTGGGTCAGGAATTTGGCCCACATGTGCGCGCCTCGCACCGCTCCGCCTAGGTCATCAGTCGGCCCTATCATCATCGCCCCTCCATTCCAATCGGACGATCGAGTGCGCCTATAGGGTGAACAAAACTCCACCCCGCCCGGCCAACCTCCCCAAAACCCTAGAGCCTAATTTTTCACTCCTCTACCTTTCTCTCTATCGTGTCGCGTCAGCGTCAGCGGCGACGGCCATGGTGGCCGCCGATGTCATGAGGAAAGCAGCCACCGGAGCATGTCCAGCAGCTCCCCTTCCTCCTCTTCCTTTCTTTTCGTCACGCTCCTTCTTCCTTCTCAGCGCAGCAAGTAGCAACCGAGGGAGCGAAGCAGTGGAGCAGTGCAACCATGGCCCCCTCGCCGCGCCACGGCACCCCCTTGGTCGAGCCCAGGGCGAAACAGCTCCCCCGGCTCGGCCTTCTTCTCCCGCGCCGGTGAAGGGTCAGCCCGGCGCACGGCAAGGTAGGTGCCTTTCCTCTTCTTCCTCGTCCCCTTCTTTTTTGGATTTGGATTCTACTTCTCTTATCTGAACCTGTGTTGGGGATTAGGGTTTAGTTCTAGGGTTAGGGTTCGAAATCTGACCCACTGTTCTTCTTCCCCAGAGGGTCTTCACTGGGTTTAGGGTTTGGCTTTGATTCTCTTCTAGGCCGAATCCCTTTCTTTTGTTCTTTCCTTCACCCAGTTAGGGTTAGGGTTAGGGATTACTGTTCTTCTGCTTCTTCCCTGAATTGATTGTGGGTTTAGGGTTTGGTTTCGAGTAGACTTGAAGCTGAGCCCTCCTTCTCTTCTTTTTTCACCCTGTTAGGGTTAGGGTTAGGAAAACCCTCTTTCTTCTCAGATCCGAATAGGGTCAGTTCTTTTCTTGCTGCGTGCTGGCGAAGATGGCGGTGCGACACCTTTCCCCAGTGTAGTGGCGGTGGTGACCGGGAGTTCAATGACGTCCGCCACCCCCGGTCTCTTTTCAATTTTCTTTTACCCGGTTAGGGTTAGGGTTTCATTCCGAAACAGATCAAACCCTTGTGATTTCTTTGATTTCTTTTCAATGCTTTACCCCATACTAGATCTACACGCTAGCAACCTTGGCTCTGGTACCATTGTTAGATACGACAGTGCCTCTAAACCATAGATCGGGGTAAGCATCTTACTTAGGGTTCCTCTAGTTCGCCCTGGCGCAGTTGCGCCGTAGCCACATGGACTCCGGTGTCGAGGGAGCTCGGTGCGGTGGAGTCCAGCGTAGAGGTGGCGCGGTGGAGTCCAGTGGCGATGCAGAGGGGACGGTGAGGTTGGTGGTGGCTTCCCAGTCGCTGGCAGCACCCTTCTTTAGATCGGATTAGTGTTTCTCTATAGGTGGTTATGGTGGTTCAGGTCAACCTCGTTCATAGAGCCCTAATCCCCACCTCTCTTTATATAGTGTTGTACAATTGGGGCCCACCAACCATATTAGGGTTGGGCGTCTCCGATCAGGACGCAGATCCAAGGGCCCAATAGGCGTTGGTGGAGATCAACTAACACGCCGACGACCGATGGTCCTATGGCCGTGGTGGCCAGGCACGAGCGGCGACGGGTGTATGCGCTAGCTCGAGTGCTCGACCTGGCTGCTCTAGTCACCTTCTCTGTTTCTTGTTGTTGAGAGACTGCATCATGTAGCAGTATTTGATCTGCTCGTGCTTTTTGGATCCACATCTGGTATCTACTCCATGATGTTGTTTGCCTGCTAATGCCTCAACTATTTTGTTGCAATGGCAAACTAGTTTAATAGTCATGAGTTGGTTAAGGAAAAAAAAGGGGTGCTCGATAGCTGTTCAATGCAATGCCTCACTCGATAGCTCATCTTGCAACATCCTTGTGTTTCTTCTTTCATCATCAAGTTTCTTCTTTCACCGTTTTTAAGCTGTTGCGCTTGTATTGAATAATGGCGTAAGCAATAATATTCCATCTCTGAGCTTAATTTAGAAGTGGGTGACGCCTTTCCTGTTTTGATGTTATATGATGCCTGATAGCTTGGTTGTTGTTAATTGGCTAAGATCTTATATGATCTTGTTTCTTTCGGTTATGACTACCTGGAGAAGTAGAAGATCAATATGAGGAATTTTGAATGTTATTAGTGTGAATTGAGCGCAGCTATGATCAATTATCTATCGAATAGCAACATAGTGGTACACAAAATGATATTCAAAATTGATCTTGACTATATGCATAGCATTAAACAGTTTGCAGACGACTTTTTATCTATCGGTTATATGATCTGTATTTTTAGCTGTCTGTGCGTCTAATTTGAGGTTAGACGACCCGTCGTCCTGTGGGTTATACATGCTCTTACCCTATTTGCTTGATCGTTTCTGTGGTTTATAAACCTATTGATGCTATTTTATTGTGAGAAAAAAATATTATATAATGATTGATAAGCATACCATCAAACGAACAGGGTGTCGATCGCCACTGGCCCAGGAGAATCCGACAGGACGATCCTGATGCGGAAGCACGGCGTATGTGGACAGTTACACGCGCGCGCCCACCACAGGGAATGCCCGGCATGTGTGTCTATCCATGAATGCATGTGTTGTTCGGCTATGCTATGCTGTGCAGGAAAAGTCGTCGGGGAAGCAGGCCGGCCGGGAGGCGTGCGAAACTGCGAACGGCAACAACGGGTTGGGCTATCCTAGCAGCACGCAGCGCGTGCTCCTTGCACCGCAGGGGTCACCGATCGATCGAGGTGGACATCCTACCACTAGTCACTACCAGCGTTTGTTGTCCCCTGGTAGATCACCGCGCAGCTAGCCTCTGCAGCATTGGTGGCATGAGATACACGCGCTGTACGCCATGCTCGCTTCACCATTGTATAACAGAAATGCTAATGGATGACCGAGTATTTTAGAGTCCGGTGATACGAATTTCTGGTCGTGGGATCTTACGTCGCTCGCATCTCGCCCACCCACCCCGCTGCATCGCTCGCACCGCATCTAGGCCATCGCTCGCACTCGCACAAGCACAGTGCCTGCCACCACAGTCGCCTCGAAGGAACCCCGCCCGGCTGTTGCTTCCCTGCTGGCCGCTGCTCCCTCCGCCGCCGCCCCAGCCAGGCCGCTGCTCCCTCGGCCAGCCTCCCCTAGGTCAGGCCCTTGCTCCCTCCTCTTATTCTTCCTCCTCCTCCTAGATCTATGTTGACCAGGAGCCGAAGACGACGGCGATAGTGGCTAGGGTTCCGACGAGCCTCTTTCACAACCTTTGTTCTTGTACTATAGAAAAAAATTATTTCTTGTGTGATCTGTGATCTATGATTTATGATTTGTGCCAAGGAGTAACCGAAGGAGAGGTGGGCCGTGCGCCGATGACTGGGTGAGCTGCGGCAGGCAGAGCGCTCGCTGGGCAGCGGGGCAGAGCTGGGTGCGACAGGAGGTAGAAGAAGAGGTAGAGGCCATTGGATCTTCATCGTATGGTAAAAAAAATCATGTGCTGAAACATGGTGAAACACCCGAAAGTTAGGTAAACATACTCTTGTATAAACATTCGATCGTCTAGGCAACCTCTCCCCTATGAGCCGCCCAAATAAATGGCTAGCGGCTATAGTAGACAAACTTTGGTTGCAATTTTGCAAACAAAATAGTTATCAAAATAGTTTAACAAAACCAAACTTTGGCTTGGCACTTTGAAAGCCAAACGTACGTACGACCCTGGCCATGGCCAATGGCCATAGATCGAGCAAACACGGCCTCACAATGACCCCCTGTCTCACATCCCATCATCATCAATCATCATATCCTTTCGCACGTTGGGCACCGGGACGGTGCAGGCCGCATGTTCAGTTCGTGAACGTGCCCCGCCATGGGCGACGACGACGGACACATGTGTCTACCCACGAATGTAGGTGTTGAGATGTTCAGCGGTAAAGTGACACGTACGACGCGTGCGAGCGCGGCCAATGCAACCGCGGGAACGCTAGGACCCAAGCGAGCGTCCGATGCTTCAAAAATATTGGACGACTCTCCAGGCTCACGTGTCCCCTAAACAACCATTCATTCTCTAATTAATTCTTATCTAGTTATTTTTCAGCTCTGTCTCTTCTCCAAACTCCTCACTCCTCTCATTCTCACCAGACGCACGACACAACTAGATCAACCATCCTCATCCTTCGCTCACACTCACCATAGGCACGAGTCGCTGTTGTTCCTGTCGCCTGATGGGATTGCTTTGACTGCACGTGTCGACTGGCGGTAGCTGCAGCTATCTGAATATCACGCCTACTATTGTGGTTATGCCCGCTCGCACCAACCGTGCGTCGATGATGCGGGATGCGTCCGCCACGCCGCCCTCGGTGGGGGCAGCCGTACGATTCAGAAGTGTTCCCGGACATCGTGTTGGGCTACATCAACCGCATGCTCATGGCTGAGGACATCGATGACAGGTTCTAGCAGTACCCAGCTCTCTCCCCCCTCCACACACACACACCTCTCTCTCTCATCTGGACGGACTACACCCGAGCGTCGCTTGCTGGCTAGTGGCTACCGCAGTTCCCCACCAGGTAAGCCATCACCACCGGCGATGCCGTGTTTCAAGTGTTTCAGATGTTTCAGACGTATGTTTCAAGTGTTTCATCTGAATTGCGTATGCTGTAATACCTATATATGCATGTTGTAAGTGTATATTTCATGTTGCAAGCATATGTTTCACATGTTTTAGGTGTTTTAGACGTATGTTTCAAGTCTTTCATCTAATGTTGTAGAAGTATATCTGGATGTTGCATAACATACATGTTACAAACGTATGTTTCAAGTATTTCAGGTGTTTCATACATATGTTGCACATGCTACAAAAGTAGATTTGGATGTTGCATATGTTTGCAATTGCTTTAAAGTGTTTTCAGGTGTTTTACAAGTGTTTTAGTTGTTTCAAAAAAATGTTTTTCATCTGGACGTTGTAAAAGTAGATCAGTGTTGCACATGTTGCAATAGGACCCACCTGCCGCAGCCGCTGGGGCACCATCGAGCGGGCACATACGTCCAGGCAGGGGAAGCGGAGGGAGCGTAAGCGTTCCCCACGTCGGCTGGGTCAGGCGAAGAAGGTGACATCCAAGCGGTGCGGGCCCCACGTGGGAGTGCGAAACTGGGGTTCAGGTGCTGGCGTCCCTCTGGACGTTCGGACGCTAGCACTGCGATGCAATTGTGGGGCCAACGTATGCCATTGCATGGCTCCGATCCAAAAGGCTAGCTAGCACCTATAAAACCTAACGATGGCAATCGAGCGTCGGGTGATGCTACGGGCCTATGGGCTACGTACGGCGCGGCGGCCATGCCACGTTCTCATGTCGTGTGCTTCCATAGGCTGCTGAGAGGGCGCTGGAGGCAGAGGATGGCGCGAGGGAGAGGGCAGAGGAGAGCGGAGGGGCATCTGCCTCACGTGCGGCGTTTGCAGGAGCCGCAGCGGCGTCGTGAAAGCGCGGGGCTGGAGCCTGCAAGGCTGGGAAGAGCGTGGAAGTTTCCCGAGCTGCTGATCATGGTGCCGTTGATGTGAAATCGGATGGACAGGGCTAACCGATGACGTGGCTCGTTGTGGGCACAGAAAATGGCATACACGGATAAGGGTAAGGGTAGATATGTTTTGTTTTTCTTCTCCTTCATATCTCGAGCTTATTTTTTCATTTTGCAAAAAAACTACGAAGAAGATGTGCCAGTCCACTTGTACGAAGATGTGCCGTCCACTTGTACCCTTTTAACAAGGAGTGGTGCCATATACTAATGGTAGCTTAATCCGGTCAATGTTTTATGGGAAATCTACGGTTTTATTTGGTTGGTGCCTTATTTTGCCATATCCAACTTTATGTAAATCGTGGCTGAAGGCTGACACAGAGAGAATGGTGAACAAAATCGAAACTACACAATAAAATTTAGCATGCGCGTAGAAAAAAAGCATATGACATGTGGACAAAGTAATAAGAAAGTGTGGCGGTGTGCCACAGTTCTGGTAACGAACTAAACATCTACCTACTCCTTTCGTCCCAAAATAAGTGATGTTTTAGTTTATCCTAAGTTAAACTATTTCAAGTTTTACCAATTTTATAGTTACAATATTAATATCTATATTTGTAGGTCTAAACATTATATCAATTATTTTGGTACCAAGATGGATTTAAACAAAAGGTTGTGAAATGGAAATAAAAAAGTATTTGGACCCACATGACCATTTGGCTGTGGAACATGCTAACATAGACAACAGTGTTTAAATAAATCAATAAATTATTACACGAACTCTGGCATAGATCGATGGGATTTGGAAATTAATGTCTGTGATAAAAAAATGCCTCTATGACCATCAAATATCAGTCACGGGATGGAATTAGACTAGTTGTATGACATTTTTCGTGATATACAACTTTTTATTGTCACTAAGTCGAAGTGCCTAAAACATAATGTCATAAACCGGATGATATAATGACATTATGACCTGTTGTCATACTAAATACGTAAAAAAACCACACATTTCTTGTAGTTATAAAAAATACTAATGTTTATGATACTAAATAAATATTATTAGATTTATTATTAAATATATTTTCATATTCTACCTATTCGGTGTCATAAATATTGATGTTCTTTTCATGTAAATTTGATTAAACTTGATATAGTTTGAGGACAAACCTAAAACATCACTTATTTTATGATCGAGGGAGTACAACTGTATGATATAACTAACGCATATGGCATGGCAAGTTGTTAAAAAACAAACTATAATGACTCAGTGAAAACAAGTTGAACCAGAGGATGACCCCGTGTTTCGTGCGGAGGGCAAGGGTGAGGAGAACAATGACCCTGTTCGTTTATTTTATAATTCGTTTTTTTAGATTATTTTTTTTAGCCGGAACAATATTTTTCTCTGATAATAAATCAACCAAAACTAGTGTTTCGATTTATTTTTTCAGCGAAGCGGACGAGGCCATTAACATTGGCAAGTGGATAGGCATAGCAAACACCAAACGTAGTAGCATTGTTGACCTCTAAGAGCACGGGCTTTGTTCTCCCCACGCTACAGGTTACGTGGGCACTGTTGATTTATAAAAGAGGTTCTCCCTACATTTAAAGATTTGTATAGATTTGAAGCCATGTTTGGAGCCACTTCTGCGACTGATTCTCATGAAAAAGCGAGTCATGCCTTGTGACACGATGCACAGTCGAGCCGATTCTCGTATACAACATGAAAGAAGCTTTTTTCCCATCCTGATTCCACTTCTTCCTCTCCTGCTCCTCCTTTGCATCGTCGAGCTCATCCTTCTTGTGCCACCGCTGAGCTCCTCTTCCCCGTGGCCATCCTTTGCTCGCACTCGTCCTCTTTCTCGTTGAGCTTCTTAATTTGTACCACCGCTGAGCTCCTTCCCCCGGATACATGACGTTGGAGTGTGAAAACATATAGAGAACAATTTTTGTTAAATGGCTCGCGTAGAGCTATTACCTGAACATAAATAATAACTAAGGTCTGAATGCCATCCGCGTCAAGTCAGATCTTGCAACAGACGGTAGATGTGAATTTTCTAACTTTGAGGAACGTCACGATGTAAGTGAGGCTTTGTTTAGATACTTTCGTATTCACCTTAATTTATATGTTGTGAAGTAGAATGGGATGTCCATACCCCAATACATGATCGAAACAAATACGAGAGTATCACACAAGACCTAACCTGAGGTTGTTTCTCTCGGGAAAAAGTGAGGTGTTTGTCGCAAATATCTTTTTTTTTCTTCAAATTTTCCTTCGCATTGTTTTCGCCTTTCGTGCTGAAAAATCGCATGTGCATAGCCCGTGGCAGTGTGGCGCCACACGATGCCACGCGGCCTCCACCGTCCTCGCGACCTATAACACCCGTGCAGCGGAGAGTACATGGCACACAGCTCCAACTCCAAGCCTCGAGACCGTCCAGCGCGCGGGCAAGCGCGCCGAACCCAACCAAATGCCGCTGCTCCTCACGTCCTCCTCCCTACCGGCGCTGCCGCTACCGCCGCTAGCCGCGTCGCCCAGGTCCCGCCTCAGGGTTGCGGCTTCCAGCGCCGCCTCCGCCCCGGACGGGGCCGGCGCCACTGCCAGAGGCACCAGCGCGGCCGGGTTCCCGTCCTTCCTTCCCCAGGCGGTGGAGCGCATCCGCGACTGGCGCCGCCATCCGCCTCGCCAAGCGAATCGAGCGCGTGCCCGTCCAGGCGAGCCGATTTCTCCCGATTTTACTGTGCTGTGTCGTACGCTCAATACGCAATGGCTGTGTTTTTCTGAAGCCTGAACTTACCCTATCTCCATCTTCAGACCGGTTTTTCGGGGAGCGCGATACCGAGCAGCTGTGTCAGGCCGCTCAAGCAGCAACAGGACGCTGATCCAGTCGTGCTGCTGCATGGCTTCGACAGGTGAGTTCCATTCCACAGCAAAATTTCATGGTTCGACTAGAAAGATCTGGTTTCAGTGCTGCTCATCATCGCTGTCTTGGAGCCTGTCCCAAAATAAAATGCTGTATTTCTGCTATGTGAGTATGTGACTATTAGTGTGGACCATTTTAAAGTATTGTCTACAGTTCTGTTCTAGAATGGAGATACACCTACCCTTTGCTTGAGGAGGCCGGATTGGAGGTTTGGGCTGTGGACATCCTTGGTTGGGGCTTCTCTGATTTAGGTACGCCCCATCCTGTACACCATGTGATCTGGTTTGGTTACTGTACCTGGTTGGTTTGGTTACTGTACCTGGTAAGGTTTTAATTTCGTACTTTGTAGGCCCCTTGTAATATCGTTGATTTTCTCATTCGTAGAAACACGGCCACCATGTGATGTTGCATCCAAACGCGAGCATCTTTACCAGGTACTATATATATGTACCATCACCAATGCTGTACCTTTTGCTAATTGCCACATGATGTGTCCTTTTCCTTCTCGTGAACTTATTTCTGATTCTAATATGGGAAACGCTTGAATGCTACTGAAGTACTGATAGTAGCTGATTTGAACAACTTGCTTAACATTATAATAACTGATTTCAACTTACTTAGGATGAGAGTAACTGAACAACCGTCCTTGCCAGGCATGTTATAAAATACAGAACTTTCTCCTGAATTGCTACAATAGTTTTCAGTTTATTTTCCATTTTTGTATTTTTTTTCCTCGAACATGTAGGAGAGCCATCATAGGAGAGCTACTTATCATTTCATTAAGAGACAACGTACCAGAGAGTATGACACCACACCCACCACAACTCCCTATGCCTAACAGTTCAGCCAATCTAATGGTTACATTGATCTGTTATTTTCTTAGTTACAGTGATGTGACCCTTACAACTTAACTTTTATGTGTAGTTCTGGAAATCCTACATCAAAAGGCCTATGGTGTTAGTCGGGCCCAGCCTTGGTGCTGCTGTTGCCATTGATTTTTCAGTCAACTACCCGGATGCGGTACATGCTTAAAATGGTTTTGTTGTCTATATTTCTTTACTGCAGACTACAGAGTAATACAACAGATTAGACTGAGGTATCTGTAGTGCTTCCTTTTATGTGAATTTTGACTACTATGCCACAAGCCTTCATACAAGACAGATCTTACAAGTTTGAGAGTTTTATATTCCAATTAGCTAATTTAAGCTTGGTTTCACAGGTATCGAAATTGATCTTCATTGGTGCAAGTGTATACTCTGAGGGCCCAAAAGATATGACTAGAATGCCTAAATTTGTTTCATATGCCGGGGTGAGTCATTCTGTCTTCCATGCCAAGCTTATTTAGTTTTCCATTTCATTTTCCATGTTTTATTTTTTATGTCCTTAGGTCTGTATTTTCCATTCGGTGCTTAGTAATATTATCTCTTATTGGTTATGGCTGTGCTTTTTTTTTTATAATGATGGTGTGCTACTTAAGTGGAATGTCTCTAATTGGATCAAAGAAATCTTGTGGTGTGTGTCTACATTGGCTGGGCGACTGGACTACTGGAGTAAACTGATTGTTTTCTTTGCTTCCCCAGGTGTTCATATTGAAGAGTCTTCCACTGCGATTTTTAGCAACAAGTTTGGCATTTAAAAAAACTCCAAATGAATTCTTTGATTGGGTGCAAGTAAGCCTCTATGGATCACTTTGAACTTTAAAAGGAACATGAAAAGAAGAGCTCTAGTAGTTTTCTCTACCTTTTGAAATTAGGGAGAAGTCCATTTTCTCTTCCAATAAAGTTGCTTTCTAAGAAACTGGCGGTAACAGTGTCTCTGTTCTAACTACTTATGCAATAATCATGTTTCTGCTGATGGGAGCAAACATGATTAATCCAAACTTTTCTGATTCATGCTAAAATTATATTAAAAATAAATTATTATCTGCCACTCCAATTTTCGTTTTTTTTTCCTGTCTGATATCCTGATTTCAACAGTGCAAAAGTATTCCATAACTAATCTAATAGATTTTGCAAACAGGCTATTTTAGCTTCCTGTTCCTCTGTACCTTGAGCATATGAAGTCATGCATTTTGACATGTTTCCCCTAAATTTTCAGATTGGCCGTCTGCATTGCCTACTTCCCTGGTGGGAGGATGCTACAGTAGATTTTATGATTAAAGGGGGTTATAATGTCATAGACCAAATAAAACAGGTTCTTTTCTTTAAACACCCTGCTTATGAATTTTCACTGTTCAAGGATGTTAAAGTTTCTAATTTTTGTAGTTCATCCGCCCCCCTCTGTGCATTGATGATATTGTGACAACTATCAGTCACTAGTCTCAACAAAGTTGTCTTTGACAACGCTGCAACACGGCAAAAATAGTCTTGAGATGATAACTACTGCTGTTATATATGACAACACCCTAATGCTAAAATACATTTTCTCTGCATGTTGATAATTAGGTACTAAGATATAAGTAAAACCAAGAACAATACCATAGCATGAGGAAGGATGGCTTCCATAGTTTCTTTGATGCTAGTTATGATCATTTAGCTTTTTCTTTAGCTCTCAGGGTTGCTTCCTTTTATCCTGGATATATTTTTGTTCTTTTTTTAGAAAGGAGTTTCCTTTGCTTTTAAGAAAGTGATAAGAGTAACAAAGTACATCTGGGAACACCAGCCTACAAGAAAGCATCCAAAAGGCAAAGCAATCTTCTAGCCTATGTACAATTAGAGTTCACTAATATAAGAAGAGTAATAAATGACTAAATTTGGGGGTTTGAAGTTTTTCATCCAGCTGTAGATGATCTCCATGATCTTGCCAGTTCCTTCCTTGTCCTTTGGTTTGATCAGGAATTCAGGATAGACCACTTCTGCAAAAAAATGATAAAGTTGAAAATATCACGTCAGAAGGTTTGCTTGGGAAAACCTTTTCGATTACCATCTTGTTGCGTCTGGCCCATATGGCTCAGGCGAGACCTGTAAACAGAAACATAGATGTTTGATGGGTGTGTAGTCTGACATTTATCCAACTTCCCATGAAGTCCAATCTAGAGATCGGATGGGAGGTTCAGTTAAAGACCTCCCTCAGGATGCACCATGCAAGACTTGTTATAGGGCAGGTGATGAAAATGTGGTCAATGTTCTCTTGTTTGCCGTACAAACAACACTTTTCACTAACTTTCCAGCCTCTCTTCTTCAAATTTTTTTGCTGCCTGTAGCTTGTTATTGAAAAGCTGCCACAGGAATACTTTAATCTTCATGGGTACCTTGCTCTTCCATATGTTGTTGAGGCTTTTATTTGTGCAATTCCCCTCTGATATGGTCCTGTACCCATCTGGTCGAGAAGCATTTTGTTTTCTGTGCCCCTAGGAATCATTCTCCTCACTATCATCTTCCATTACAACTTCTTCCAATTGGGTCATTAATTGTTGCCATGAGTGGAGTTCACCGTAAGTCAGGGATCTTCTGAAATTGATACATTATTCATCTTTAGACCAATATTCAGCCACCGTGGCCGAAGTGCTCTCTGCTATCCAATAGAGTTCAGGGTACTTCTTCTGTAGCACTGGCAGAGCCTAGTAGAGTCCATACTGGGTCTCGGCTCCCCCCTCGCACACACTGGCTAAGAAAGATTAATTAAGGTTTAACTGCGCATGTAATGGCCCATCTCTCTCCAGCGAGTAGTACTAGCTGACCAAAACTGCAATTAATCTAGTAATAAAGCTAATTTTATCATATTGTCTATGGACAATTCCCCCTCCCCCTTGATTACGAGTCAGGCTCCGCCACTGTTCTGTTGAGGTGTATCTCCCAACCATACAACCTGCCAGAAGTAAGTTTTGCAGCCATTCTTCACCTTGAAGATGCCCCCCCCCCCCCACCCCCCATTTGAATAAGTGCTTAACTTTATGTAGCCCCTGCCAAAATTGCGATGTGCCTTTGTGTTTAGAATTGAAGAAGTTCCCATCTGGCATATATTTAGCGTGCCAAATTTTATAGCATGTGTCCTCAGAGCCCTGCATAATTTTCCAAATCCATTTAACTAGTACTTTTGTGTTGATTATCCCTAGACCTCCTTGGTCTTTTGGTCTTGTCATCATTTCCCACCTGGCCATGTGGTACTTGTGTTTTTCCTCGGCTCCTTGCCAGAAAATGTTTGCTCTTATCGAATCCACCTTACTGTGTGCCCCATCAGTTAACCTGTAGAAGCCCATGGTATACTGCTTAAACAAGTATTGGTAAGAATTAGTCTCCCTCCCAAGGTTATTATTTTACCCTTCCATGGGTCTAACCTTTTACTCATTTTACTGAAAACTTCCGAGAAAGCTGATAAGGGCAAGTGATAAGATTTATTTTTGTTCTCTGTGTAAGGGCTTTCAACTCCTTCCTTGTCATTAACCAAACCTATTGGGTGAGAAAATGCAGTACCTTGAATATTTCATATTCTTAGTGAAAACCCCAATAGGTTGTTGGACTGTTGTTTCGTCATACTCTTGCCAAGATTACAGAGAAGGGATGCTGCATGCTGCATCATAGCTTTATAGTACACCATATATTACTGTCACTGGAATGACAATGACACAGATGCTCCAAACCTTTCTGGATCAAATTCAGGCATGAAAATAATTGAAGTTTGTTCAGTAGAAGATACATTACTAATGATGTTCCTATTTTTCCTTACAGGTGAAGCATAAATGTCTGATCATGTGGGGAGAGGATGATGGAATAATAAGCAGCAAACTAGCATATGTAAGTTGAGATGTTGTGATTTGTGGGGTGGGTTACTAAAACATTTTTTTTTTGATGAAAGGGTTACTAAAACATTCGGAGCACAATTTCAAGTGCTATTGCTATTTAGACAGCAAGGAAAGCTAATGCCGTGTCAACATAATAACAGCATAAAGTAGCATCAGTGTGTGCCCTACCAGATATTATGCTCATGCTATTCTTGCATCACTCTGCAGAGGTTGCATCAGGAACTCCCACATGCAATTCTGAGGCAGGTCCGGCAGTGTGGTCATATTCCTCATGTCGAAAAGCCAAGGGAGGCGGTAAAACATGTTCTTGAATTCCTTGCAAGAAACACGCCAAACAAGTCGGATCAGTCTCCTTCTGAACCGTCAGTACTTGTGTAAGCTACCATGACTATCCAGCTGGATTCTTTGCTCTTTGTGCATTCAATCATGAATACCATTGTACTGATTTATCACTCAAATGTTCATGCCCCAAAATGGTACAGGAACCGCTGAACAGATTACAGATCCCTGAGGGTAGGCTGTACAAAGTGAAATGTGCCCATGGATGATGGATACTGATAGTCTGATACGCTCGCTATGCTCAGCCAAGCTGCTGCTGAAGGCTGAAGCTGAACTCGGCGAATAAGGTTACCTGTCTGCCTGCCTCAGCACCGGTGAACAGCCCATTGGACGGCGAACTGGTGCCAAGCCTTCCTGTGGAGTTGGAACGAAGTGACACTAGAAGATGGAGCGCGTGTCCCTGTCCCGTGTGGGATATCAGATGCTGTTTTTCTAAGTTAAGGTCGTCGGTCAGTTAGGACTAACTGTACTTCTACGGTAGCACTGCAATGCAAAGACGCAGTGGGTTGGAGCAAGACGATTTCGGCCGTTGCCAGTTCTGTATACAACAGTAGTACCATGTAAAAGTATTCTTCTCTGTGCTGCGCACAACTGCACCTGCAGTTGCTGTCTGTCTGCCTGGTTCCTTGCGTCGTACGCGCAACGGCTTTCCGTGATCGTCCGAAAAATTCGCCGCGATTTCCAGCAGAGATTAGGCCAACCCACCACTCGGTCTCGATTTCCAGCCTTTTGAATCGCACCGCCGCACGCACAGGCGTCAAAGCTGAGGTCATGGCGGATGATTAGCTGTTTGGTTCGAGGCCATTGGGCCGAAAAGGTCCCGCTTGTGGTGTTGAGTTCGGCCCATATGCATGTAAGATCGAGGCCAGCCGAACGTGAGACGGGGTATCCAAAATAGTCTGAAAACCTACTACGTGACTACGTCCGTCCCTACTTTCTCGACAAATTCTTCCCAACAATCGTCAGATGCGTCTCCGTGGATAAAGATGGCAACGGGCCCCGATACCCGATACTCGACGGGTATTTGATCTATTAGGGGATAGGAATGGAATCATATCTTTACCCGCGGGTATCTAAATGGGCAAGAATCCACCCCCGACGGGTATAGTGTGTACGAGAACGTTCCCTGTTTACCCGTCCCCGTTACCCGTTGGGGAACCCAACTATTTGAGATGGCATGCGAGTATTATGCCCAAAGAAGCTCAACATAGGTATTTTGGTCCAAATCTGAACAATCATATATATAGTTTGTGTGTTCTAGGAACCCTAGTTCAAATTTTTCTCACCATCTCCGCCAGCAGCACAAGCACGCCTGCCTCACGAGCGCTCGTGCCCCTCGCTTCCTCAGTTCGGTCTCTCTGCCACCATTGCTGGTCCTCCTCGCAACCTCGCTTCTTCTCCTCGGCATCTCCGAGATTTTGACACTTATACCCGGGTGAAGAAGAAACGTCTCCAATTGCAAAGCTGCGACCCCAAGTGTCCTTGTTTATCGGGTATGCAGTACCCGTCGGGTATCTGTTACCCGACCGATACCCGACGGGTACGGGGATGAGCAAGAATCTATACCCGAGACAGTTAACGGGGACGGGGACGTGATGAATTCTCCGTAGCGGGAAAGAGAACATTCCGACGATACCCGACCGGTATATCCCCGTTGCCATCCTTATCCGTGGACCAGGGACGCAGCAGTTTAGGTCTTCGTAATTAAGTAATGTCGTTGACCACTACCTGCTAGCGGTTAGTATTACACTATAAGTTTGCCACTTTGTATCTCAGTTCATGTGCTGCAGAAATTTGTTATTTCTCGATTTCTTCGTCTCGTGGTAAGTTCACGTGCATTGCCCTATTTTTTTCCCCCTCCGAACGGCAGGAGATAGAAGCTTCTCGTCGAGAAATGCGCGTGTGACACTAGAACGAACGAAGCGGTCGGGCTGCTACACACACTTCCATAAAAAAAAAAGATAAACTGAGTTAGCTAGCTCCGCCGAGCTCATACGAAGTTGACGCGTCGTTTAGCCGCCCGAAGATTGAGAAGATGCAGTCGCCGGCCGATCGAGAGCACCGGCCGGGTCCGTATCACGTTCACCTAAGAGACTTCTTTCCTTGCAAAGCCGGCGCAGCTAGACGCGTGGGGAATTCACTTTTCGCAAACCGGCCACTAATAGATTTAAGGGTATGCTGGGGACCGCTTTGTTCTATATTTTTCCTGCTCAGCTCTACGTTTTTCTACCAAACAGATGTAACTTTACAAAATCTGTTCTAGAAGAAAAAAAGATAAAGTTAATAGAGCATTTAAGGAGGTACTACAGAAACTCCAGGTATTTTTTTGGAGTTGCTCCATATTAGAGTTTGTGGATAAAGTATCCAAATAAGTATGGGGCAGCTGCTGTTTTTCTATATTTGGACCCTCACACCGACTACTCGTTGAATATCTTGACCAAACTTTTTAAAAGGAAATAAATATAGTTGTTTTGGAAAGCAAATTAAAAGCGGTTCCAGTATACTATAATACAGGCACGGCTATGCTAGATTGACGAGTATTAATTTTTTGGTGCTTTCTTTTGACCGGAGGGAATACAATATCACCTCTTGGAAGAGACTTTAAGGAAAGCACACGATGCATCATCCGTGAGCAGGGGACTGTCCGTGAGTGCAATCTCATCCGCCCCACTGAAAAAAAAATGATACTCACTTCGTTCTAAATTATAAGTTGCTTTGACATTTTTTGATATATCCATTTTGTCATACATCTAGATATATTATTATATCTAGATACATAGCAAAATAAATGAACAAAAAAGTCAAAACGACTTATAATTTAGAACGAATGGAGTATATCCGTGAGTATACAATACCACCACTTGGAGTAGTAATTAAGATGGCATACCAGGTCGTCTACCTTACCTTGTCGTTGCGTGGTACAAAGTCCACATCTTTTTTTGGCAGGTATACAAAGCCAGGTACTCCATATGCCACCTACTACAAGTGGCAGCCGAATTCTAACGGAAGCTGCCCATTCTAAATGAAGTGGTGGATCATTTCAATAGTTTTGTGTAATGGTTACATTTCTCACGTTTTTATTGTAAATGTAGGGAACTATACTGCAAAGCCGGGGCAGCTCTTCTTATAGAAACGGGGTGGGGGTGGGGGTGGGGGTGGGGGGGGGGGGGGGGTTCCATTACATCTTATTATACGTTTTAGTGTGATGGTTACATTCCATTTGATCTCACAAACCAGCCAAAAAAGAAAAGAACTAAGAAGATGATGAACGCATCGTTTCTTAAATTACCAAATAACATGTCGTCTACACCAAGTCACCAATTGGCGGGTGGAGGGCTTCTCTTCTTTTTTCTTCATGCGAGGTGTCTTGCTGGGTGGACGTACTTGGAGCAGATGGAGACTGTGCGGTGGACCCACGGCCGGTAATAAGAAGATCGATGGCGCACTGGCGCGGAGCGTGCGTGCGTCACCGGCGGCTAACATGCAGATTGGGTCCTGCAGGCGGCCCGGCCGCTCGTCAACAAGACAACCACGTCTCGCCTAGCCTAGCTAGTTGCTAGCTTCACCAGTCCAGTGCAGTGATCTATATCGACAAAAAATATGCATTGGACGTCCAAAGTAAAAACCCCGTCACTGCCAACTGAATCTGCGCGCAGATCGATCGATCGATCCCCCGAATCTAGTTGGAAATGCAAAACGTCTCTTTCACTCACTTGTTGGACTGTTGTAACACTAGGGATCATAGATCTAGCATTTGACTGTTTTATTCGATATAAAAGGTGAAGCAATAGATCCTAATACATGTAGAACGAACTAGAGAGAGATAGAGAGATGTTGCTGAACCTGACACCAAGGAGAGGAGGGTTCGGTGGCCGCCATCGGGTTCGTTGGAGACGTCTGCGCACGGGCAGCGACGGTCGGTGAAGATCGGTCGGAGATGCGGTGCCGGCGGTGAAGATCGACGGCGGCGCAGTGCAGCGGTGGAGGGACTTCCCGTCACTGGCTGCGCCCCTCACTTAGATCGGGTTTTAGGGTTTTGTCGGTGGGGATGTCGGCTCAGGTCAACCTCGTGATTAGAGCCGCCGGCCCCCACCTCTTTATATAGCGCAGGGTGACAGGGGGCCTCTAGCCATGGTGGGCTGGGCGCCCCCGATCAGGGCGCAAATCAAAGGCCCAACTGGACCGTTGAGTCCAGTTAGGTTAGAGATCAATCTAACAATCTCCCCATTGATCTCTTTCCATCTTTCACTTTCATATTCTTTACTTTTGTTCATTCCATTACAGATTAGTGCATAGAGCATGTCTCATCGTCACGGTTTATTGCCGATAGATTTAACAGCTACAACATACTACTCTGTTCTGAAATAGATACTTATCTTTGAGCCTTCTTTTGTCCAGGAATTATAGGCTTTTCCTTAAACCCATGCCGGCTACATGTTCTCTAAACACGTTGGGTGGTAAGCCTTTTGTAAGCGGATCCATGAGCATCTTTACTGTACTTATATGCTTAAGACTTATGAATTTGATCCCGGACTTTATCTTTCACAATATAATACTTTATGTCAATATGTTTGGCAGCACCACTTGACTTATTGTTGTGAGCATACTGTACTGCAGGATTATGATCGCAGTATAACTTTAGTGGTCTATAGATGTCGTCAACCACCTTCAAACCGGGTATGAACTTCTTTAACCAGTTCACCTGCCCCGTTGCCTCATAACACGCTACAAACTCGGCAGACATTGTGGACGATGTAGTGACGGTTTGCTTTGAGCTTTTCTATGAAATAGCTCCCACTGCGAGAGTGAATACATATCCAGACGTGGATTTTCTATCATCTCCCGCATAATCAGAATCTGAATATCCCACTATATGGAGTGAATCAGATCTTCTATACGTCATCATGAGGCCTTTCGTTCCTTGCAAATAACGCAAGACTTTCTTTACCAATTTTCAGTGTTCTATTCCAGGATTGCTCTGGAATCTACCAAGTAACCCGGTAACAAATGCCAAGTCAGGGCACGTGCATACTTGAGCATATTGCAAGCTTTCGACAGCTGAAGCATATGGAACCACTTTCATTTGATCGGTCTCATATTGGTTCCTGGGGCATTGAAAATCATCATATCTGTCGCCCTTGACTATAGGAGCAGATGAGGGACTACATTTGTGCATACTAAATTTCTTTAAGATCTTTTCTATGTATGCCTTTGTGATAGTCCTAATACCCCTTTACTTCTATCTCGGTGAATCTCGATCCCTAGAACGAACGAAAAGCTTCACCAAGATCTTTCATATCAAACTTTGAGGACAAAAACTTCTTTGTCTCTAGTAGTAGACTGATATCACTACTAGCAAGTAAGATATCATCCACATACAGGACAATGAAGATAAACTTCCCATTCTTAAACTTTGTATAGACACAATTGTCCTCTACATTCTCTTTAAACCCAAAATTCTTTATTGTCTGATCAAACTTCAAGTACCATTGTCTTGAAGCTTGTTTTAATCCATAAATGGATTTCTTTAGGTGGCATCCCATTCGTTCTTTTCCTTCCATGATGAAACATTTCAGTTGTGCTATGTTGAAAGGTCCTAGTATGGCTAGAGGGGGGGGGTGAATAGCCTATTTAAAAATCTATAAAGCAACTAGAGCAATTTGATTAGTATGACAAGTAGCGTAATGCAAACTTGCTCTAGCTCTACAATGGTTGCAAGCCACCTATCCAATAATTCTAGTTGCAATGATTACTTAGGCACACAAACTTGCTACTCTAAAGAGCTCAACTAGATGAATGTAAATAATCAAGCAAGCTCTCAATTCTAGTTACACTAAAGAGCTTGTATCAACTAGTTTGCAAGAATGTAATCAAGTAAGTAGGGTGATTATACCGTCGTGTAGGGGATGAACCAATCACAAGATGAAGATCAAACCAATCACTGAGAGAATGCAAATGACAAGAGACAATCGATTTTCTCCCGAGGTTCACGTGCTTGCCAACACGCTATGTCCCCGTTGTGTTGACCAACACTTGGTGGTTCGGCGGCTAAGAGGTGTTTCACAAACCTCGTCCACATAATAGGACACCGTAAGAACCGACCCACAAGTGAGGTAACTCAATGACACGAGCAATTTACTAGAGTTACCTTTCGGCACTCCGTCGGGAAAGGTACAACTCCCCTTACAATCACTGGAGATGGCCACGAATAATCACCAACTCGTGCCGATCCTCCACCGCTGCTCCAACCGTCTAGGTGGTGGCAACCACCAAGAGAAACAAGCGAAATCCGCAGCGCAACACGAATACCAAGTGCCTCTAGATGCAATCACTCAAGCAATGCACTTGGATTCTCTCCCAATCTCACAATGATGATGGATCAATGATGGAGATGAGTGGGAGTACTTTGGCTAAGTTCACAAGGTTGCTATGTCAATGAAAATGTACAAGAGTTAACCCTTGAGCCGGTCATGAGGCTATAAATAGAGCCCCCATCAAATAGAGCCGTTATACCCCTTCACTGGGCAAATTGCGGGCCGACCGGACGCTGTAGTCCAATTGACCGGACGCAGCACCAGACGCTGTGGTCGTGAATACCGGACGCTGACACTCAATTGACCGGACGCTCCACCATCGAGTTCGGTCGAGTCCAGTAAGCCACCAGGGCCGACCGGACGCGTCTGGTAGAGACTGACCGGATGCTGAGCCTCAGCGTCCAGTCGAGTACAGAAAGCACCCATGGATGACCGGACGCGTCCGGTGGTACCGGACGCTGCCAGCGTCTGATCGGCTGCTCTGTCATCTGCTGCCTTTTCTGATTCACACCAGGACAGCGTCCGGTGTGGCGACCGGACGCGTCCGGTCGCTGAGTCTGCCCCGAATACCGGTCCGGTCCGCTGAGTCCTGCCGCCGAAATACCGGACGTGTCCGGTCACATAACGGACGCGTCAGGTCACTCTGTAACCAGCGCGACTAACTCCTTTTCGACTCAATCTCCTTCACCCTTACTCAAATGTGCCAACCACCAAGTGTATCACCTTGTGCACATGTGTTAGCATATTTTCACAAACATTTTCAATGGTGTTAGCACTCCACTAGATCCTAAATGCATATGCAATGAATTAGAGCATCTAGTAGCACTTTGATAACCGCATTTCGATATAAGTTTCACTTCTCTTAATAGTACGGCTATCTATCCTAAATGTGATCACACTCACTAAGTGTTTTGATCACTAAAATAAAATGGCTCCTACATTTTATACCTTTGCCTTGAGCCTTTTGTTTTTCTCTTTCTTCTTTTCCAAGTTTAAGCATTTGACCATCACCATGCCATCACCATTGTCATGATCTTCGCCATTGCTTCATCACTTGGAGTAGTGCTACCTATCTCATAATCATCTTGATAAACTAGCCATGCGCATTTTGTGTGCATGCTAGCCCCCATGTACTGTACTATACGGGTCTAATGCGTGTGCCCAGCCTGCGCCTGCTTTTTTTCTTTTGGCCAATCAATGATCTTGGAGCAGAGTCGTGCATCGCCATCACTCAACCGTGCCTGTAGCGTGTATCGCTGTGCACCTGTGCCACATGCATATGCATGTGGACCTCTGCCAACTTTGCGTTGCACTGTCATCATGCGAGCATCGGCCTCCTCTCCTTTGCCAGCTTGATCAGTTGCGACAACGCCCTTGGCCCGGTGCCCCAGCCTGACATCTTGCGTTCTGACCTGGGGTTTTATTCCATCTAGTGGAAAGTATAGTTTTCCCATAATTATATACATACTATTACTTTCTCGGTTCCAAAAGAAATGTTGGCAATTTTAAGATAGAGTAGTGCTCAAAATAATTTAATCAAATTGAAGGTCTTGACTTTGAAGAAACATATGCCCCAGTTGTAAGATTGGAATTAATTAGGATCTTGTTAGCCTATGCTTGTGCCCATAACATCAAGTTATACCAAATGGATGTGAAGAGAGCATTTCTCAATGGATACATCAATGAGCTTGTGTATGTTGAGCAACCTCCCGGTTTTGAAGATGAGAAGAAACCCAACCATGTGTACAAGTTGAGAAAGGCTTTGTATGGATTAAAACAATCACCTAGAGCATGGTATGAGAGATTGAGAGATTTCCTACTCTCTAAGAGATTCAAGATAGAAAAGGTAGACACCACTCTCTTTACCAAGAAGCTTGGAAATGACTTGTTTGTAATGCAAATCTATGTTGATCATATCATTTTTGGGTCAACAAATCAAGATTTTTGTGAGGAGTTTGGCAAGATAATGGCAAGTGAGTGTGAGATGTCCATGATTGGAGAGCTTAGCTACTTCCTTGGTCTTCAAATCAAGCAAATGAAGAATGGCATATTTGTGAGTCAAGGCAAGTATATCAAGGACATGCTCAAGAAGTTTGGAATGGATGATAGTAAAGTTATCAGTACACCAATAGGGACAAGTGGAAGCTTGGATAGTGATGCTAGTGGCAACATGATGGATCAAAAGATGTATTAGTCTATGATTGGAAGCCTACTCTATGTGACCGCATCAAGGCCAGATATGATGTTTAGTGTATCAATGTGTGCTAGATTCCAAGCCTCACCAAGAGAAAGTCATTCGAAAGCAACAACGAGAATATTAAGGTACTTAAAGCATACACAAAATGTTAGATTGTGGTATCTCAAAGGAGCAAGATTTGAGTTGATTGGATATTCGAACTCTGATTATGCGGGATGCAAAGTTGAGAGAAAGAGCATATCGGGCATATGTCAACTATTGGGAAGATCACTTGTGTCTTGGTCATCAAAGAAGCAAAATAGTGTAGCACTTTCAACCGCCGAAGTGGAGTACATTTTGGCTGGTAGTTGTTGTGCTCAATTACTTTGGATGAAGGCTACTTTGAGTGACTTTGGAATTAAATTCAAGCAAGTGCCATTGCTATGTGACAATAAGAGTGTCGTAAAGCTCACCAACAACCTGGTTCAACATTCAAGAACAAAGCATATTGATGTCCGCCATCATTTCATAAGAGATTACCGACAAAAAGGGGATATTTGCATTGAGAGTGTGGACACCAAAGATCAACTTGCCGATATCTTCACCAAGCCACTTGATGAAAAGAGGTTTTGTAAGCAAAGGAATAAATTGAACATACTTGACTTCTCTAATATGTGTTGATGCACCCCCCCACTTATATGGCATGTCTCTCATTCGAGCAATCCAAGGTAAAAGTTGACTGGGGGGCATACATCCTTGCTAAGGACATGTTTAGTGCATCTAGACATTTTTCACATTTGAATAGGCTCATTCATGAAAATCAAATGAATTTGATGCTTGTATGGTACCACTATTGCTTATATGCTTGAAATGATCTAGTGGTAGCATATGACATGTTTGTGGACTTATAAACCTAGTGTTTGATCTAGAAAATAAGCTATAAGTGTTTAACTTAACATGGTACAAGATAACCCTTATTTGGAGGTGTGAAGAAGCTTGTCCTTGGATCAAACCGAGTTAAATATCTTTTGCAAGTAATCTAGATTGAACCAAATTGGGAAAATGATTCTCATTTCATATGGTTTCACCCCAACGTATCTATAATTTGAGCTCACCTTTTGTGCTAATTGTTGACAAAGAGGAGAGAAATTCACAAAGATAGTAAGATAGAAGAAGCAAACAAATGAAATGACATTGTAAGGGGAAAAATAAAAAATGCACACAAGTAGGGGGAGCAAGCTCATAAACTTATATGTTGCATTTTGATGTGCATTTCGTATATTTGCTTGCATAGCACAAGTTTTAAATTTCAATATCCATGCTTGTGTGGTGTATGCTAGTTATATGCTTGAATGGTGAAATGAAAAACTAGCATGCATAGGCTAAAGTAACTAGACTTATGTTCATTTTATGAAAACTAGACCCTTGCTTGTAATGTTGATCTCATGGGGTATTCTAGTTTTTGTGTATATATAGTTACTAATGGTGCTAAGGATGATATATTGGTGCACTCCGATTGGTATCATGTTTCAAAGGTCCATCTCTTATACCTTAGCATCATACGGTAGAAATTGTCTCCTATATTTCCTATCTAAGCATATGTGCAAGCTACAATCCAAACTCTTAGCACATATGTAGGGAGAGCAATTGCTACCATTTGGGATTCATAAAACTTATCCATATCCTTTACACATGGTAAATATGCTTGGGCAAGCAACATTGATTCAATTAAATTTCAACTCATATCTTTGTGAAAGGGTTGTCATCAATTACCAAAAAGGGGGAGATTGAAAGCTCTAGTTTGGTTTTGGTTAATTGATGAAACCCTAAGTGCTAACCTAGTTTATCAAAGTAATTATGAGATAGGTAGCACTACTCCAAGTGATGAAGCAATGGCGAAGATCATGATGATGGTGATGGCATGGTGATGATCAAATGCTTGAACTTGGAAAAGAAGAAAGAGAAAAACAAAAGGCTCAAGGCAAAGGTATAAATAATAGGAGACATTTTGTTTCCATGATTAAGACACTTAGCGAGTGTGATCACATTTAGGTTAGATAGTCGTTCTATTAAGAGGGGTGAAACTCGTATTAAAATGTGGTTATCAAAGTGCCACTAGATGCTCTAACATATTGCATATGCATTTAGGATCTAGTGGAGTGCTAACACCCTTGAAAGTATTTATGAAAATATGCTAACACATGTGCACAAGGTGATACACTTGGTGGTTGGCACATTTGAGCAAGGGTTAGAAACTTCACCGGACAGTCCGACGGTGCCACCGGTGCCCTATATAGAAAAGACAGGGGTTCATAGACTGATCGGATGCTAGTGGTGCAGTGACCGGACACTGGGTTCAGAGTTCGGTCAGTGACAACAGTAAGCACATGGTCTCGGTCTTGTGACCGGATGCTGGCATATAAACTGACCGAACGCTCATGGTCTGAGTCCGGTCAGTGCTGACGTACGCTGACGTGAGGCGCACAGAGGAAACGTTGAGTGACCGGACGTCGGGTGAGTCCGGTCGAGCATGACCGGACGTGTTTGGTCGTGAAATTTCGTGTTTGGAACCTTACTGAAAACGACCGGACGCTGGGGTCCTACGTCCAGTCACTTTCTAACTAATGCGTCCGGTCATCACTTGACCGTTGAGATCAAGCGATCGGCGTTTGAAGCCGATGACACGTGGCAAGCATTGGGCAACTGGACGCTGGGGTCCTGCGTCTGGTTGAACTGACCGAAGAGTCCGGTCACCCCATGTTGTGCCCAGTGAAGGGGTACAACGACTCTATTTCGTGAGGGCTTCTATTTAAGCCCCATGGCCAGCTCAAGCTCACTCTCTTAGCCATTTGCATTGACATAGCAACCTTGTGAGCTTAGCCAAAGCCCTCCCACTCATCTCCATTATTGTTTCATCATCATTGTGAGATTAGGAGAGAATCCAAGCGCATTGCTTGAGTGATTGCATCTAGTGGCACTTGACATTCGTGTTTCGCTGCGGAATTCACTTGTTACTCTTGGTGGTTGCCACCACCTAGACGGCTTGGAGCAGCGAGGATCATTGAGTGGAGGTTGGTGATTGTCTCCGGCTCCGATCATGGTGATTGTGAGGGGTCTTGTGCCTTCCCCGGTGGAGAGCCGAAAGGTAACTTTAGTGGATTGCTCGTGTCATTGAGTTACCTCACTTGTGGGTTGGTTCTTGCAGTGTCTAATTGTGTGGACGAGGTTCGTGCAACACCTCTTAGCCACCAAACCACCAAGTGTTGGTTGACACAATGGGGACTAGCGTGCCGGTAAGCACGTGAACCTCAGGAGAAAAATTGGTTGTCTCTTGCCCTTTGGTATTCTCCCGGTGTTTGATTTAGTATTCATCTTATGATTGATTCACTCCTCTACATGGCGGTATAATCACCCTACTCACTCATTTATATTCTTGTAAACTAGTTGTGTCAAGTTCTTTAGTGTAATTAGAATTGAGAGCTTGCTTTATTATTTTAAGTTCATCTAGTGGAGCTCTTTATAGTAGTAAGATTGAGAGCTCTTAGTGAGTAGTAACATTGCAAGTTGTGTGCCTAGTAATCATTATAACTAGAATTGTTGGATAGATGGCTTGCAACCCTTATAGAGCTAGAGCAAGTTTGCATTTCGCTATTTGTCATACTAATCAAATTGCTCTAGTTGATTTGTAGATTTTTAAATAGGCTATTCACCCTCCTCTAGCCATATTAGGACCTTTCACACGTCCACTGGTAGCAGAAGTGGTTCTCTATTCCCTATCATGGTTATTCTGTGCTATTGCAAGGTCTTGATGAGTCCCCTAGTCAGTTGCTTCTTTAGCTCTATCAGGTTTCGGATACTAGCGCAACATCTTCTTTTGCCAGCTAGGAGCTTCTAGCTGAGATACAAGCTCTTGTTGATTCCTTTCCGAACTTGTTCACTCCACCGGTGGACTTGCCACCTTCCAGAGCATGCAACAACTATATACCACTGCTGCCAGGTGCTAGTCCTATGTACATCTGCCCTTACCGATACCCCCCGAGCCTCAAAGATGAAATCGAGCGACAAGTCAATGAAATGCTATGTCAAGGGATCATACAACCAAGCTCTAGTCCCTTCTCTTCGCCAGTGCTCTTGGTCAAGAAGAAGGACGTCTCATACAAGTTTTGTGTGGACTTTCATCACCTCAATGCACTCACCGCGAAGTCCAAGTTTCCTGTACTAGTGTTCGAGGAACTGATGGATGAGTTAGCTAATGCCAGTTGGTTCACCAATCTGGATCTTCGTGTGGGGTTCCATCAAATATTACTCTAACCTGGTGAAGAGCACAAGACCGCATTTCAAACCCATCTCGGTCAGTACGAATTTCGAGTGATGGCTTTTGGCTTAACTAGAGCTCCGGGCACATTTTAGGGTGCTATGAATGTGACATTGGCTCCTGGGCTTCGCCGCTTCATGGTCGTCTTTTTTGATGATATATTGATCTACAGCAGATCCTATGAGGATCACGTACAACATGTTGCTCTAGTTTTTCAGTGGCTTGCAGTAGAAAAATGGAAGATTAAGCTCTCTAAGTGCAAGTTTGCTCAACGGCAAGTTTCCTACTAAGGCCATGTGATCAGCGGTTTAGGTCTGGCCACCGATCTGGCCAAGGTACAAGCCATTCAAGATTGGCCAACACCATCTTTCGTTCGTGATCTTCGGGGATTCCTTGGTTTGGCCGGCTATTATCGAAAGTTCATCCGCCATTTTGGGGTCATCGCGAAGCCCCTAATGAATTTGCTCAAAAAGGACTCACTCTTTGTATGGACTTCCATTCATGAGTCCGCATTTCTAACTCTCAAAGCTGCACTATCCTCGGCTCTGGTTTTGGCGCTCCCTGATTTTTCCATCCCTTTTGAGATCGAAACTGATGCTTCTAGAGTGGGTGTGGGTGTAGTTCTGCAGCAGTGAGGACACCCTTTGGCTTATATCAGTAAGGCCCTTGGGCCTTGTAATCAGGGTTTGTCTGTCTATGAAAAAGAGTACTTGGCAATTCTTATGGCCGTGGATAGTTGGCACCATTACCTGCTATAGTCGGAGTTCATTCTACACACTGACTAGAAGAGCCTTATTCACCTCAATGAACAACGGCTCCACACACCCTGGCAACAAAAGGCCTTTGCAAGATTGTTGGAACTCCGCTATAGAATTGTCTACCGTCGTGGCGAGGAGAATACTGTTGTTGATGCCTTGTCACGACGGCCGCATCCAGAAACTCTTCTAGCCCTGTCATCACCCACACATGATTGGTTGGCTTCTCTACAATAGTGGTATTCTACAGACTCTGAAGCAACGGACTTGCTTACTCAGTTATCTCTTGATTTTGTTGCACAACCTCCATTCAGTTTGCGCCAAGGTGTCATTTTATACGAAGAGCGCATTTGGTTGGGCTCTAATGCTGCATTGCAGAACAATGTGATATCAGCCCTCCATGACAGCGCTGTGGGCGGTCATTCTGGCGTCCCGGCTACTTTTGCCAAGGTCCGTCAGCTCTTCTATTGGCACGGTATGCGTGCTGCCATTCGCCAGTATGTGCAGTCCTGTGCCATTTGTGTCCAAGCTAAGCCCGATCGCAGCAGTTATCCAGGTCTCTTACAACCTTTACCTGTACCCAAAGCATCATGGGAAGTGATCTCAATGGATTTTGTCGAAGGTTTGCCGACATCTGGTTCTGCCAATGTTATAATGGTGGTTGTTGACAAGTTCTCCAGGTTTGCCCATTTCATTGCTTTGCGCCATCCGATCTCTGTTGCATCTGTAGCACGAGCATTCCTGGACCACATCTATAAGCTGCACGGCTTGCCTCTGGCGATCATCTCTGACCGGGATCGAATGTTCACAAGCAAATTTTGGCAGTTGCTCTTCAAACTGGCTGGGACAGATCTTTGAATGAGCTCTGTGTATCATTCCCAAACGGATGGGCAAACCGAGCGTGTCAATTAGTACATGGAAACTTATCTTTAGTGTTTTGTCCATTCGTGTCCACGACAATGGTCTCAATGGCTGATTATTGGTATAATACTTTGTTGCACTCCGCCTTGGGTCGCTCTCCATTTGAGGTGCTATATGGGTTTCCACCACGTCATTTGGGACTGGATATTTCTGCAGCAGCACTGGTTCCTGAACTCCATCAATGGATGACCGATCGAGACCTCATGCTGCGATTGGTTCAGCAGCACCTTCGTCGCGCTCAACACCGTATGAAACGGCAGGCTGACAAACATCGCACTGAGCGTTCCTTCAGTATTGGTGATTGGGTATTCCTTAAGCTCCAACCTTACGTACAGTCTTCTGTTGCTGCTCGCTCCAACAACAAGTTGTCTTTTAAGTTCTTCGGTTCCTTTCACATCCTCGAACGAGTTGGAAAGGTTGCCTGTCACCTAGACTTACCAGCGTCTACATCTGTGCATCCAGTGTTCCATGTCTCGCTGCTCAAGCGGTCTCTAGGTTCCCAGGCAGTGAGTCCATCCATTTCGTCTGCACTTACTAAATTTCAGGTTCCTGAGAAGCTGTTGCAGTGGCGCTGGTCATCTGGTGAGCGGCCAGTTCATCAAGTCCTCATCAAGTGGTCTCACATACCGACTTCCCTCGCCACCTGGGAGTCGGTTGAAGAGCTTCGTCACCAGTTTTCCTAGTCACCAGCGTGGGGGCACGCCGGCACTCAAGGAGGGGGGATTGTCAACAACGTCCCTGATACTACAACAGCTGATGCCGCTGGTGACCCAGAAGGATGCCCCAGCGACGTTGCCCCTCCTTCGCCGAGGCCCAAGAGACAGGCGTGGCCCAACTCCAAGGTGTTCGGGCCCATGTGGCAAGCGTAGCTGAGTATATCTAGCAGAGAGCCGTGAACGAAAAGGGAGGAACTAATGAACCGCATATTCATTCTTGTAATACAAAACACTTATCGTACTGTACTTCTTCTTCTTCCTCGCCAAGCATTCGATTCCTAGCTGTATCTCACAGAGAAGCAAGGAAGGGAAGAGCTAGCTAGGAGGATGGGCGGCTTCACGGCGGACACGGTGGTGTGCGTCACCGGCGGCAGCGGCTACCTCGGGAGCTGGCTCGTCAGGAAGCTCCTCGCCAGAGGCTGCGTCGTCCACGCCACCCTGCGGAGCCTAGGTGCGTACACGAACAGAACCCTCCTCGCCCCATAGCTGCCCTTTTTCGTGCGGATATAGCACACATCGATCATCCAGCGAGCTAACGCATGTCTGGACTGGACGGGCGTTGACGTACGTGCAGCGGACGAGAAGAAGACGGGGCTGCTCCGGGCGCTCCCCGGCGCGGCGGAGCGGCTGCGGCTGTTCGAGGCGGACATGTACGACGCCGACACCTTCGAGCCCGCCATCGCCGGCTGCCACTTCGTCTTCCTCATCGCTACGCCCTTGGCGCACGACCCCACCAGCACCAAGGTATGTACTCGCTCCCCTCCCACCGCCGCCGCCGGGCCAGGCAGCTAGCTAGCGTCAACGATCACTCTAAGCCTTGCCGCCTTGGGCTTCTGATCTCGCTGCCTTGCGCTCTCTCTGCGGCTGCAGCTCTGATTTACCATGCCTACGTCTCCATGGTCCACTTGTCAGTTGCACAGTCCACACGGCGTCCTGACGAGGATGGTCCACACCGAATTTCTTCCCCTAGAGACGAAACGACAATGCTTGCATGGACGGTTATAATTAAATCCATTATTCATTTTCCTGCCCCCCCCCCCCCCCCCCCCCCCCCCCCCCCCCCCAATGCCCGAGACCTCCGCGGATGACGGATCTCAGTGCATGATGGGCTGGTCGGTTCCATTTCGGAATAGACTATATGTTGAGTTGGCGGCTTCCACGATCCCTACTAATTTACGCCGGCCTCCTCCACCTATCCCTACTATTAGAGTAGACGAAGACTGTGGGCATCGATAGATCGTTGGTTGGATTCCATGCATGCACCTTCAGCTTACACTAGTTTGTTTGTTGGATTCTTGCGTGCTTATAACCGAAACCAAGAACGAAAATTTTGCTTTGCAGGGCGTTTCTATATTAAAATTATTGGCCCTTTTCTTTGCGCGAAGTACAATTATTTTTGTCATATACGAGTTTGCCCGCTTCTGTATCAAAGTCAATAGGCAAGAGAAGATTATTTTAAATGACCAAATTGCACTCCCCTTCCCAGCTTCGTACCTGTCTACGACTTTATAGATACTCGTTTCGTTCCAAATTATAATTCATTTGACTTTTTTTTGACCTTAAGTTTGACCGCTCGTCTTATTCAAAAAATTTATGTAAACATAGTTAAATTTAAGTCATTTTTTAAGAGCTTTTGTTAATAAAGCAAGCCACAACAAAAGAAGTGATATTTAGCACAAATTTTTGAATAAAACAAGTGGTCAAATTTGAGGTAAAAATAGTTAAACGAACTATAATTTAGAACGGATTTAGTACATAAAAAGCGACTGGGATGGATGTACTCCTCTTGTCCCCAAATATAGAAACCTACGAGTTTATCTGAAACTAAACTATTCCAAATCTGAGTAAAATATAGAAAAAATGGTAACATTTATAACTCACACAAGCATCATTGTGTCTATGCACTACTTAAAAAATATATTTCAGATACCTGAATTTTAAGATGATTTCAGACAACACTCTTATTCAACCAACAACTAATACAAGTAAATTGTTAATTTTGTGTATGGTTAATTATCTTCGTGCCAACACGAATCAAATTTTGTCGGGTGGTTTTGTCTAACGGGTTTGTGCCTTTCTTTTTTATAAAAAAATGTTTCATTCAGACCCATATAAATATATGGCTCATCTGAAAATCTATTTCTAGTAGGAGATGGCCACCCTGCTGCTCTGGTCTCCAGCTCCGGGGACGAGAATATAATGGTCTGCCTCATGGTTTTCCTGCAGTACAAGAACACGACGGAGGCGGCGGTGGACGCGGTGCGCATCATCCTCCGGCAGTGCGAGCGGTCCGGCACGGTGAAGCGCGTCATCTACACGGCCTCGGTCACGGCCGCGTCGCCGCTCAAGGAGGACGGCAGCGGGTACAAGGACTTCGCCAACGAGTCCAACTGGACACCGCTCAACCTCTCCTACGAATTCAGCAACGCTCACCTGGATGTACGTACAACAATGCTAGCTGGCATGCATATATCGATCGATTAACTGAACTGAAAAACGCGCGCGCGCACGCAGGATTACGTGTGGTCCAAGTCGCAGTCCGAGAAGGAGCTGCTGAGCTACAACGACTCCTCCTCCAAGGAGTCCCGGCCGCTGGAGGTGGTCACCCTGGCGTGCGCGCTCGTCGGCGGCGACACCATCCAGACGTACCTGTGGAGCAGCATCCCCGTGATCGTGGCGCCGCTGACGGGGCAGGCGATCTACCACAACTCCCTCCTGTTCCTGCAGGCGCTGCTGGGCTCCGTGCCGCTGGCGCACGTGGACGACGTCTGCGACGCGCACGTCTTCTGCATGGAGCAGGCGTCCATGGCCGGCCGCTTCCTCTGCGCCGCCGGGCACCCCAGCATGCGGGACATCGTCGACCACTTCGCTGCTAAGCACCCCGACCTCAAGATAAAGCTGACGGAGTACGTTCTGACAATGGCATGTTCTCGGTTGTTATTAGCTACTAGCTCTGGTGAATTTTTTTATGATGATTGCAGCTTGACCTAGTGTGGTGGTGACTGGTGATCTTGTGATGATATAGGGTGACCGGGGAGGGAGTCAGGATTCTGCCCAACACCAGCAAGCTGCAGGACTTGGGTTTCAAGTTCAAGTACGGCGTGGAGGAGACGCTGGACGCCAGCGTCGAGTGCGCCAAGAGGCTGGGAGAACTCTAGATGCTATGCAACACTACACATGCATTGGAATTGAGCTACAGAACTACTACCTCCCACCCAAAAAGAATGCATGATTGCGTACCATGTGTTTGACCAAGTTTTTAGTACATGGTATTCAAATTTATGGCTTCAAATTAATTTTATTATAAAAATATATTTTGTAATTAATCTAATGATATTTATCTGATATCATATATATTGATACTTTTTATTTATAATATTGGTCAAACTTATATATAAGGTACTAAAACGTGACACCATGCTAGAATTGCATTGAAGTCTGTCGTACGGTGGTATCATGTTCATACGTGTGTAAGAGTATATTCAGTGGCAGAGTCAGAACAAATTCGAGAGGGTGTGTTTGACTTGTGGTTGTAGATGCAAGGATTTATGATATTATATCATGATGAAAATTTGGTTCTGAATACTTTTTTGTTGTTGTTGTTCGTGGGTGCGGCCTCGCCCACGGCAGTACGTGAATATTGATCCACCCCATGAGTATGTTGAATTATTGCGCCATCGCGCTCAATTCCTCCCATCAAAGTTTGAAGTGTTTCAGACTCTCATCAGTTCCCTGTCAACATCAGAAAAAGAAAAGGGAAAAATTCGTATATGGTTTCGTTACAGATTTGCATTTAAAATCAACTAGTTGGGCTGGCCTTCGGCAGCGAAATCTCGGGCAGCCTAGTGGAAATCTGATCTAGGCCCGCCTTGGCTCCGCATGGGCGCACACCATGAGCCCAATAAGCCCATGACTCAGCACTCATGCAGATTGGGTCCTAAACGGCTCTTACGTCAAGACGACCATTGGTCTGTTTGGTTGCCGGTCACATTTTGACATATCTAAGCTTAAGCATTTATCACACTTCGGCTTGCCATATTTTATGACAAAATAGAAATGTTTGGTTCGTTACTAAATTATGTGGCCGTTGTTTGGATGGTTGCCACAGAAATTTGACAAAATTGCCACATATGATTATAGATCACAAATTTGTATTATGTTTCTAATGAACCAAAAATAAACATGAAAATTAAGACTAATATAGATTACCAGTGGTCTACAGTACCCTTCAATTTTATATTTTTATTTTCTTATTTTTTTTAAACTTATTTTAAGTTCCCTTCTACCCTATCCACCGGACGCGGCCAAATCGTCCAAGGGGGGCCAGGGGTAATGTTGCCATCAATCCCAGATCACAAGGACCACGAAATCAGCGTGGCCGACCAGCTCGTAACGCCAACCAGGAGGTTAATCAACCCCTGCGCGGTGACGTCCGCGACCGCATCAACACCAATCTCGATGCCCGCAATCGCATCAAGAACAGTCGTGCCTAGCGGCACTACTGATGTCAACCTTATTCTCATAAAAATCATTGAACAACTGAATGATATCATTCTTCACTATATCCCAGTATGATTGATAAAACTCAATAGGGATCTTATCTGGTCTAGCAGCTTTATTTTTTTCCATATGGAACATGGCACCTTTAATTTTATTTTCAGAGAAAGGACTACAGAGCATCAAATTATCCTCTGTAGAAACTTTTCAACTTCATCCCATAGACTAGGATCAATGTGGATATTATGCTCAGTTTCAGGTCCAAACAACCCAGAATAATATTCTGTTGCATGTGTTAACAAATTTTCATCCCACTCAATGATGTTGCCCTCATGTTCAAGAGAGATGACAATATTCTTTCTTCTTCTGCCACTAGCAATAGAATGGAAAAACTTTGTGTTATTATCCCCTTTTAACAACCACTCCAACTATGGGCTTGTTTTGCTAGTTACTATTAAAGATTAGTTCAAATTAGTTGTAGCTAGCTAGTTGGCTAACAACTAGATAAAAGCTTCGCGGAAAAAAATAGTTGGGACTTGTTTGGCAGAGCTCAAAACTGCTTCATGAGCTGTTTTTTTTTTACCAAACACTCATTTACAAAACACCTTCACGTATGGAGTTGTTTTTCTCCTCCTCTCAGAAAGACATGAGTTTGGATGAAGTTGAAAAAAAATAGTTTATCCTAGCTCTCTCCCTCATTTCTCTCTCTCAGCCATGTATGAAGCCGTTGGTGAAGCTGTTTTGCCAAATAATTTTTCCAAAATAGCTCAACTTCACCTATAAAGTTGCCCATGAAACTATTTTCTAAAAAAAACTTTACTAGTGAAGTTGAGCTGTGTCTGTCGGATACCGTGAGAAGGGGTACCCTAAGCAAGAACCAAAAAACGACTGCTTAAAAGTCGAAACCAGCTAAACACCGCTGGCCTCGGCCGATTCTCCGACTCGCCCGAGGCCCCCTCACCGCTGACCTCGGCGATCCCCCACCAAAGGCCTCGCCCGACCCCCTCTCGTCGCAGGCCTCGGCCGGGCCGCCGACCCTCCGTCTCGCGCGAGGCGGGCTCGGCAGCACTCCGCTGCCTCTTCCTTCACCCGTCCCTCTGACAAAACGTCGTGTCGCATTAACTCAGCCAACTGCTGCCCCTGACATCGGCCGCATGCTCGGCACAGTACAGCGGAATGGCCGACGGAACAGGAGGCAGGACTGGGCAGGGGTTACCCGCCACTGTGCTAACCACTATGCACATGGTTGACGCCCATGCTCACTGTGCTGCCAACTCCTGCTCCGAGAACAACGCAGCGTGGGGAGCCACGTCTAGGATACTGTGGCCTCGGAATCAGTACCCAGGACCAATAATTCCCTCCAAGGCCTCGGCAGTTTGCTTCAGGGGCTCGGCAGCCTGAGGATCCATGTCCACCGAGCCCCCCACGATGGCTCGGCCTCGGCATCTGCAGAGCCACAGCTCCCTACGACGTCATCGCACGATGACCAGCACGTCGCCCGCCATGTCCTGCATCAAGCTATACTGGAGCCCCACGACGCACAAGATCAAGTATGACCGGCGCGTCACTTCTGCACGACAAGGACGGGGCCACTCCATCGACCATACCACAACAGTGGCCGGCTACAGGGCTCGGACACGCCACCCCCATTTATAGAGCACTATGTATGGACGTCCCTGGTTCTCCCTTAGAGTATAAAAGGGAGGGACCGGGGCCATTTCTAGGGAGGGGGGAGAAAAAAAGACGAACACACCGATAGAACTACACACTTCTACGCTGCTTGAGAACAACGCCTCAAGCAGCCCACACCACCCTCGTCAAGACCTGGGGCTAGCTCCCTCTCTCACCTAGCTTGTAACCCCCCACTACGAGCACTCCGGTGCAAGGAACAGAAGATCAATCTCTCAGACTGGACGTAGGGCCTCGATTGCCTGAACCAGTATAAACCTTGTGTCTCTTTACATCACCATCCGGGATTAGGGGCACGCAGCACAAATTCACTCGTTGGTTGAGGGACCCCCGGTTCCAAAACACTGATAGTTGGCGTGCCAGGTAGGGGTCGCTGCGTGTTAGCTTCATCGTCCCAGCAGGACTCGGATGGCAGACCCCATACGACCATTGCGTCTCGGCACCGTAGTTTGGTTCGGGAGCCTAGAGTTCATGTCTCTAGGGCATGAGTACGACATGGTGCCCCTCACCCCTCGAGCCCCACCGTCCGATGATGAAGTCACGCCCCGGCAGCCCAGGCGCAGGTGGCGCCCGGGCGGCCGCTCTCGCCGCGCTCGCCAGGCACGACGCGAGGAAGGCCACCCTGACGCTACGCGAACCCGGGGCGGCACGCCACTCCCCGCCGATATCCTACGACCAGCTGTTGGTACGGGGTCCCTGGCTGGGGACCTGTCTGGCCTGAGCATGGACAAAGGAAAATCGTCGGTGGCTCGCGGCGATGCCCAGTCGTCTAGCTCCACTCCACCACTCCCTGAAGAGTCGACCCCAGTGGGGTAGAATATAGAGACGACACCGTCCCCATACCCCTTTGGGTTGAGGAATGCCGCCGCCTCTTATGCCTACGCCTACACTGCTGCTCACGAGCACCCCTCGGAACGCCGCCAGCGCTTCGCTCTCGACCTGAGCACCCACTCCGACTCCTCGGACGAGGACGAGGCATGGCCCGGGGTGGATTTCTCCGAACTCCACAACCCTAGGGCTTTGCGCCAATTCTTGGCCGCAAGCGACTACTGCCTCGGCTATTCCGACTCCGACGACGAAGGGACTTACGATCCATCTCGTGAGTGCTTCCACGTCGGGCTCGGGATGCCAAGGGCGGGTGAAGAAGATGAGAGGATAGGCAACCATTCCCCGCCCCAGGCAAGGGCGGGCGATGCCACACCTCCACATCTCGTAGCCCCGGCGGCATGAAACGAGAATCCCGTCCGCGGGGGCATCGACGCCCAGACCTGGAGCAGCTCCGCGAGCTTCAAGCCAAGGTCGAACAAGACCGACTCCTTCTGCAACAGCTTCGGGACACTCTCGAGCAGGAGCAGCAAGGGCGCGGTGAGGGCGGAGGAGCCCGAGGGAGGGCCCGCGACGTCCATCACCGCATCAACGACAACGAGGGGGGAGAGCCACCCCCAATCTTTAATCACGCTAGCCAGAATGTCACAGCGGTTGCGATGCTGGTCCGAGCAATGCCCGAGCCCTCCACCACCGAGGGGCAACGGGTCCGCGAAGAGCTCCGCGACCTCCTCGAGACCGCTGCGGTACAGCAGGCCGAAAGTTCCGCCTCCCGCCGGCGCGGAGGCACTTCAGAGCAACCCACGGCGCGACCTCGCTGGGGTCAGGATGCCTCGGTCCGTCCCGAGCCTGCCCACGCGCCGATGGCCAACAGGGCCCCCTCGGTGCGCGATCGACCTGGAGACCAGCACGAGGCACACGGCGACCACGAAGTAGTTGGCAGGCGACGGCGCCGCGGCGACGGAGCCGCCCAGGGCTACCACCCACACTGAGGCGGTTGCTACGATAGTGAAGAGGACCGCAGTCCTTCTCCCGAGCCACCTGGCCCTCGGGTCTTTAGTAGAGCCATTCGCAACGCTCACTTCCCAGCCCAGTTCCGGCAACCTGCCAACCTCACAAAGTATAGCGGCGAGACGAACCCCGAGCTATGGCTAGCCGATTATCGCCTGGCTTGTCAGCTAGGCGGTGCGGAAGATGACCTGCTCATCATCCGCAACCTCCCTTTGTTCTTGTCAGACTCAGCGCGAGCCTGGCTCGAACACCTTCCTCCCGCACAGATCCACGACTGGCGCGACTTGGTGAGGGTCTTCGTCGGGAATTTCTAGGGCACCTATGTGCGCCCCAGGAACTCTTGGGACCTCAAAGGTTGCCGCCAGAAGCCGGACGAATCTCTTCGAGATTTCATCCGGCGCTTCTCTAAGAAATGCCCTGAGTTGCCCCGCGTCGGTGACTCGGAAATCGTCCAAGCATTCCTCTCTGGCACCTCCTGCCGAGACCTGGTCTGAGAATTGGGCTGAAACATACCAACCACAGCGGCCGCACTCCTCGACATCGCCACCAACTTCGCCTCGGGCGAAGAGGCGGTTGGGGCCATCTTCCCCAACAACGACGCCAAGGGGAAGTAGAAGGACGAGGCCCCCGAGGCCTCGCCCACCCGCATCCCCAAGAGAAAGAAGAAGGGTCGCCCAGGGAAGCAGGAGGTCCTCGAGGCCATCCATGTCGCCACGACAGATCGCAGGAATCCCCGAGGCCCCCGGGGGCCCCGGGCTATTTGACGACATGCTGAAGAAGCCCTGTCCTTACCATCAAGGTCTGGTGAAGCATGCCCTCGAGGAGTGCACCATGCTCCAGCGTTACTACGCCAGGCTTGGGCTCCCCGACGACGATGAGGCCAGGAAAAGGGGCGCCGGCGAAAGGGACGATGATAAAGATGATGGGTTCCCCAAAGTACGCAACGCCTTCATGATCTTTGGCGGACCCTCGGCATGCCTCACGGCGCACCAGCGAAAGAGGGAACGTCGAGAGGTCTTCTCGGTCAAGGTGGCCACCCCCCGGTACCTCGATTGGTCTCGGGAGGCAATTACCTTTGATCGGGAAGACCACCCTGATTATGTTCCAAACCCCGGGCAGTACCCGCTTGTCGTTGACCCGATCGTCGACAACACCCGGCTCACCAAAGTGCTCATAGACGGAGGCAGCGGCCTCAACATCCTCTATGTCAACACTCTGGAGCTCGACCAGTCATGGCTCCGAGGCGGTTCCGCACCCTTCCACGGCGTCGTGCCAGGAAAGCGCACACGACCCCTTAGGCACATCGACTTACCCGTCTGCTTTGGCACTCCCTCCAACTACCGCAAGGAGGTCCTCACCTCCGAGGTGGTTGGATTCAAGGGGGCTTACCACGCCATCTTGGGGCGCCCGTGCTACGCCAAGTTCATGGCGGTCCCCAACTACACCTACCTCAAGCTTAAGATGCTAGGCCCCAACGGCATCATCACCGTCGAGTCCACATACGAACATGCATACGACTACGACGTCGAGTGCATCGAGTACGCCGAGGCCATCGTGGAGGCCGAGACCCTCATCGCCGATCTCGACCAGCTTGGTAGCGAGGTTCCTGACGCCAAGCGGCGCGTCGGGACCTTCGAGCCCGCGGAGGCCATCAAGCTCATCCCCGTTGATCCCGCCATCCCCGATGACCGAGGACTGAAGATCAGCGCCACCCTCGACAGCAAATAGGAGGCCGTGCTCGTCGACTTTCTCCATGCAAACGTTGATATGTTCGCGTGGAGTCCCTCAGACATGCCGGGCATACCAAGGGAGGTCACCGAGCACGCCTTAGATATCTGGGCAGGCTCCAGGCCGACAAAGCAGCGCCTGCGCCGACTTGACGAGGAGAAGCGTAGGGCCATCGGCGAAGAAGTGCAGAATCTCATGGCAGCCGGGTTCATCAAGGAAGTATTCCATCCAGAGTGGTTGGCTAACCCTGTATTAGTCAGGAAGAAAAGTGGCAAGTGGAGGATGATGCGAAACCCTCTCCTTCCTTGATGCATATTCCAGTTACCACCAAATCAAGATGAAAGAGTCCGACTAGCTCGCGACTTCTTTCATCACTCCATTCGGCATGTACTGCTACATAACCATGCCATTCGGCCTCAGAAATGCAGGGGCTACTTACCAACGGTGCATGATCCAAGTCTTTGGCGAACACATCGGGCGAACCATCGAGGCCTACGTGGATGACATTGTAGTCAAGTCCAGGAAGGCCGGTGATCTCATCGGCGACTTGGAGGTTGCCTTCACATGTCTCAGAGAGAAGGGCATCAAGCTCAACCCCGAGAAGTGTGTCTTCGGGGTTCCCCGAGGCATGCTCTTGGGATTCATAGTCTCGGAATGTGGAATCGAGGCCAACCCGAAGAAGGTCTCGGCCGTGACCAACATGGGCCCGATCCGAGACCTCAAAGGGGTGCAGAGGGTCATGGGATGCCTTGCGGCCCTAAGCTGCTTCATCTCGCGCCTCGGCGAAAAAGGCCTGCCCCTATACCGCCTCTTGAGAAAGTCCGAGCGCTTTGCTTCGACCACCAACATCGAGGAAGCCCTCGCCAGGCTCAAAGCACTGCTCACCAACCCCCCTCCCCATCCTGGTTCCGCTCACCGAGGGCGAGCACCTCTTACTCTACGTCATCGCGACGACCCAAGTGGTCAGCGCGGCCGTAGTAGTCGAGAGGCAGGAGAAGGGACATGCTCACCCGTCCAACGACCTGTTTACTTCATCAGCGAAGTGCTCTCCGAGACTAAGATGCGTTACCCCCACATCCAGAAGCTGGTTTACACCGTAGTCTTGGCTCGATGCAAGCTGCGTCACTACTTCGAGTCCCACCCGGTGACTGTGGTGTCGTCTTTTCCTCTAGGAGAGATAATCCAAAACCGGGAGGCCTCGGGTAGAATAGCCAAGTGGGCTGTCGAACTCATGGGGGAAACCTTGTCTTTCGTGCCTCGGAAAGCGATCAAATCACAGGTCCTGTCTGACTTTGTAGCCGAATGGACCGACACACAGCTGCCACCCATTCAGATCCAATCAGAATGCTATACCATGTACTTCGACGGGTCTCTGATGAAGACTGGGGCTGGCGCGGGCCTGCTCCTGGTCTCGCCCCTTGGAGTACACATGCGCTACATGATCCGGCTTCACTTCGCCGCCTCCAACAATGTCGCCGAATACGAGGCCCTCGTCAACGGCCTGCAAATCGCCATCAAACTTGGAGTACGACGTCTCGACGTACGGGGTGATTCCTAGCTCGTCGTCGATCAGGTGATGAAAGAGTCAAGCTGCCATGACCCCAAAATGAAGGCGTACTGCGTGATAGTATGTCGCCTGGAGAACAAGTTCGACGGTCTCGAACTCAACCACGTTGCGCGAAAGTTCAATGAGGCCGCGGACGAACTGGCAAAGATGGAGTCGGCACGGGCCCCAGTCCCCCCGAACGTCTTCGCCAGAGACCTCCACAAGCCATCCATCGACTATGCCTCGGCAATGGAAGAGGGCATATCGGCCGAGCCCAATGCGGGGCCCGAGGCCCCCTCTGCCACCGAGACCCCGCCAGCCGAGCCCGAGGCCATGGCGATTGACGCAGAGCCTCCCAAGGCCAACCAAGGAACGGACTGGCGAGTCCCTTTCCTTGATCGCCTCGTTCGAGGAGAGCTTCCTGCGGACAGAACCGAGGCCCAGCAGGCTTGCGCGACGAGCCAAGACTTACATCCTCTGCAACGGCGAGTTGTATAGGCGTAGCCCATCGGGTATTCTCCAACGATGCATCACCACCGAGGCTGGCCACTCCCTACTTTGGGACTTGCACGCAGGAGTCTGCGGGCACCACGCGGCACCTCGGGCGCTCGTGGGTAACGCCTTTCCGCCAAGGTTTCTATTGGCCAATGGCGGTGGCCGACGCCATGAAGCTAGTACTGCTCCTGCGAGGGATGCCAGTACTACGCTCGATAGACGCACCTCCCGACCCAAGCCCTCCAAACCATCCCCATCACATGGCCATTCGCTGTGTGGGGGCTGGACATGGTTGGGCCTCTGCAGAAGGCACCCGGGGGCTATACCCATCTGCTGGTAGCCATCGACAAATTCTCCAAATGGATCGAGGCTCGTCCGATCACTCAGATCAAATCCGAGCAAGCGGTGCTGTTCTTTACGGACATCATCCACAGGTTCAGGGTTCCTAACACCATCATCACTGACAATGGGACACAATTCACCGGTCGCAAGTTCCTAACGTTCTACGATGACCACCACATCCGGGTGGCCTGGTCGGCCAGTAGGACACCCAAGGACGAACGGCCAAGTAGAGCGTGCCAACGGCATGATCCTACAAGGCCTTAAGCCAAGAATATTCAACCGGTTGAAGAAGTTTGGCAAGAAATGGCTTGACGAACTCCCGTCAGTCATCTGGAGCCTACGAAACACCCCGAGCCGAGCCACGGGATTCACACCAGTTCTTCCTGGTCTATGGAGCCGAGGCCATCCTCCCCACTGACTTAGAATACGGTTCCCCGAGGCTACAGGCGTACAACGAGCAAAGCAACCGCACCGCCCGCGAAGACGCCCTTGACCAACTGGAGGAAGCCCGAGACGTCGCGCTGCTACACTCAGCCAGGTACCAGCAAGCCCTACGACGCTACCAAGCCCGACGCGTCCAAAGCCGAGACCTGAAGGTGGGCGATCCTGGTGCTAAGACTGAGGCAGAGCAACAAGGGCCGCCACAAGCTGACCCCACCCTGGGAAGGGCCGTACATCGTCGCTCAAGGGCTGAAGCCTGGGACCTACAAGTTAGCCAACGAGAAGGGCGAAATCTTCACCAACGCTTGGAACATAGAACAGCTACGTCGTTTCTACCCTTAAATTTCCAAACGTCGTTTACATTGTTTCTCGAAATACAATAAAGAAGCGTTCTTAGTTGTTATAATCTTTCGAGGAACCCCCTTATAGACAAGTTGATTGTATAGAACCTAAGGATAGTACGATCATCTCAAAGGTGAAAAGGCCGGCCGAGCCGTGAGAACGGCCTACGCCTCCGGGCTACGGCAGCTCCCTCACCACCTTTTCACCCAAAGGACAACGTAGGCTCCGAGGAAGTTCTGTACAGAGAGCTTGTCTATCAATAGGGGCTCGACAGTCACAATAGCGCTATAAGGGAGACTCGGCTCTGCCTCTACAAAGCCGAGCCTCCCTCGGGGGCTAAAAAGGGGGGAACCCCCTAAGTCCCGAACACCGTTTGTTAATGGTCTTTCAAAAAATTCCTACGCCAAACTCTCTCGCGCTCCGACGGGACCTTCACAAGAAACCCAAAGACCAAAAGCTTGTCTCGAGGCCAAAGGGCCGGTCGAGTCGTGAGAACGGCCTACGCCTCTGGGCTACTGGCAGCTCCCTCACCACCCTTCGCCGAAGGACGGCTTAGGTTCCGAGGGATTTCTTTGCGGGTTCCCAAGATCGAGACAGAGGGCACAGGCTCGGAAGTAGAACAGAAAACGGTTAAAAGACCCACGTACGCAAATACTTTAAAGGCCTCGACGGCCACAAAAACGTCATAATACGGCAACTAACTCAATCCGGTTACATGGCCCCTTTTGGCCCAGGTCAAAGCTCAAGGATCGGTGGCTGGCGCGGGAGGGACCACCTCTTCTTCAAATAGACCAGCCAGCGCTGTGCCAGGTGCCTCAGCCACCTCCAACAGCTTCACGACCTCTACATCAGCTTCCTCGTCATCTTCTGGCAACAGGTAGCCGTCGCTGACAGCCTCGAGGTTGATAGCGTAGTGCGAGGAGACGACGGCCAGGGCGCGCTTGACGCCCGTGTGCAACACCCCCCGAAGCCTCTCGTGGACGCGGCCGCTCAACGCAATCAGGCGGCTCCCAAGGGAGCTGGCCGATTGGACTCCCTCGGCGTCCAGGGCCTCGCAGGCGGTATGGACTACGCTGCGCAGCGCCTCATGCTCCCGGACCTCAACATCCAGCGCCGCTTGCGCTGCGACGGAGGCCTCAGCCACCTGGGAGGCCTCTTTCTCCAGATCTACGTCGCAACGAGGGGTCAGGAGTCAAACGCGAACCAGAACAAAAAGAACAAGGAGCACGGTTCGGCGGAACTTACCCTCGGCCTTGCTCTTCCAGTCTAAGGCCTCGACCCGAGAGGCCTCGGCCGCCTTGGTAGCCTCGGCCAAGGCGACTTTCGTCAGCTGATGCTCGCTCTGCTCTGCACCCAGCTGCCTGGCTATGGCCTTGGCAGAGGCCGTCGCTTCTTGGGCCCGAGACCTGGAGGCGTCTCGCTCCTCCTCCAGTTCCTTGATCTTCGCTACCAGAGGGGCAGACTGCTCTTTAGCCATGGCCAACTCGGCCTGAATGTCAGCACAACGAAGGCGGAGGTCCTCCACTTCCGCACTCCACGCCGACAAAAGCCCCTGAGCATCGGCGAGCAGGCCCTTCTACCGCCGGAGCTGGTGCCAGATATCCCTCTCCCTTCGTAGGAATACCGATTTCCCAAGGGATCGGGTCTCGAGCTCCTAAAGAGGCAAAGCAAAAAACGCACGTCAAACATTGCGAGGGGGCTCGAGAGAAAACAACGCGGCACGAGAGAGGAAAGTACTTACCTGGGTGACACCGAGCAAGTCCCCTCCCATAATAGTCATCGCTGTCTGCAGCGACCGCACTGCCAGTTGGCGGTACTGCTCGAGGGTATCCCACTGCCCCCCCTCTGCGATATCTTCAAGGGCTGAACATAGGCTCCCCCTCGGGATCAGCCTGGTTCCGCCAGAAAACACGCGGGAAGTTCCACCCACGGGGCTCGGGCCGTAGCCGGGCAAGGGCCGAACTCCCCTCGGTGGGATCTGGGACTGGCTGCTCCGCGGTACTGGCCGCCTCTGACGTCCGCCGCCTCCTTCCCTTGGGAGGAATCATCAGACGAGATTGTCTGAACCAGGGGCGGCGCCAAAACTTGCTCCGTCTCCACCTCCATCGCCTCGGCCTCGATGGATCCAGGGGCTCTGGCCTCCGCCATCTCTACCTCGGTGGCCCCGGCGTCCACCGCCCTGACTTCGGAGGTCTTGGGGGCTCCGGCCTCACCCTCAATGGCCTCGGCAATGGTGGATGCCCTAGCCTCCTTCGCCCCAAGACTCACGACATCGCGAGGCATGGGCTCCTCCTCCTCCACTCGCTCCGCGGCCGCCTCGGCACCCTTTTCCTGGGCAGCCGCCTCCTCCAAAACGGCCCCGCCTGACGCCGCGCCACGCTGCACGCCAGCCTGCGCCTCTGCTGCCTGATGGGCGGAGGAGCTAACGTTCACCTTGAGTGCCTTACGGGGCGCCAAGGTAGGATCTTCCACCAGATGCTTCTGGCTGGAAGCAAAGACACCCCCAAGGTCAGCATGCAACCAAGGGGCAAACAAGAAGTACTACGGACTCCACCAGAAAAGACGCTTACCGCGAACGGGGATGCAGCCGCTTCGACACCGCCAGCCTCCTCTGCAATGGTGGCGGTGGTGGCAGCAGCGCGGCTTCGGTGTCCACCGGTGCCAGTTGGCCTCCGCCGGACCCCGGCACCTCCTTGACCCTTCGCGGAGACAATGGGGTCGCCCCCACCGTTGCTCGCTCCACCTCCACCGTCGAACTCATTGGGCTGACGGCACGCTCCTCTGACACCCGCGCCTCGGGCGTGTCGGCCTCGGCCTTGGGACACCTCCTCCTCCTAGGAGCGTCAGGCTCCTTGCCGGCGCCCCGGGCACCATCTCCCTAATGTCGGGGAGGTGTTCCAGGCAGGCCGTCCCCACCTCGCGCCCGCCGCCGTCGCCCAAAGAATCCGACACAGACGACGAGGGAGACGGCTCCAATAGGAGACCGTCGAGCTTCTGACGCCGGCGACGGGCGTCCAGCTTTTCGCGCGCGAGGAGCTTCTTCGTGCGCTTCGCCTCCTTGGCATCTTTCTTCTTCTCCTCCTCCTCGGCGCACGCCCTGTTCACGGCTTGCCGCCGGGCATCCTCGGGAACGGGCGGCGGGGAGTCTCGCACGTCTCTTATCCCCTGCGGGAACGACGAAGTAAGACAACAGACAAAAAAGGCGGAAAACAAGAAGGCCACGAAAGCGTCGGCAACATCCAACTCACCAGTGAAATGTGCCCCCGCGATGGGCGCATCAGGGAACGGCATCAAATCATCGATCTTCGGCTTCCCGTCTACCGCCTCTCTCAGCCCGACGTAGGGTCTCGTCGTCGGTAAGGGCGAAGGCGGACATCTTGATACCAGCAATCGGGTCGCTCGGGGTCATCTCGAACAGCCGCCGCCGCCGGGCCATCAGCGGCAACACCCTCTGGCGGTGAAAGGCCGTCACGACCACGGCCGCCGAAAGGCCGCGGTCACTGCAGCTTCCCCAAGGCCCGCAAGAGTGGCTCTAGCCTAGGCTGATCAACCTTGATAATGCCGTATCCCCATTTCTCTGGTTGACTCTCTACAACCTGCCCGGTATAAGGAGGAAGTCCTCCGTCGTCATTGCGGAGGTAGAACCAGCCGTCGTACCAACTGACGGTTGGACGATGACAGCTGGGCCGGGATGTAGAGGGACTGCCGGTCTTGGCGCACATAAAGGGTGCAGCCGCCGGCCCTCTGCACCTTCCGAGCCCCCCTCGTTTCCCCCTGGCTTGGTGGTGAACGTCGCTCGGAACAAGTGGAGCCACAACTCCTAGTGGGGAGCGATCCCCAAGTACCCCTCACAGACGGCGACGAAGATGGCCGCCTGCGCGATGGGGTTGGGGCTGAAATTGTGAAGCTCCACGCCATAGTAGTGCGGGAGCGCCCGCATGAACTTATCCACCGGTGACCCGAGGCCTCGCTCGTGGAAGACGACGAAGCTCACCACGTAGCCGTCGCGCGGCCTCGACTCCGACTCGTTCCTCGGAGCAATCCACTCTGGCTCGTCAGGGTCGGTGATCGGGCGAAGAAGACCGGCCTCCACGAGCGACTGCAGCTTCTCCTCGGTGACGTCAGACTGCTCCCAGGGATCCACCGGGAGGATGACGGGACCACCAGCCATTGCACGGTGGAGATCGCTGCTACGGCGGTAATCTCTCTCTCTCTCTTTCTTTCAGTCTCTCGCTCTCGCCCTTCTCCTCCCCAGCACTCTATGCTCTCAGCAACGACACAGAGGCAGCGAAAGCGAATGCGGAAAAGGTAAGAAGGGGGAGGGCGAGGCTCTTTGCGTATTTATGCAGGGATGAGACGAAACCACCGGGCGACGAAATCGGGGAAGTTTCCCCAAAAAATCCAGCGCGGTTATCTAGATCTGGTCTTATTGCCCACGCGCCCACTCCCTCCTCATTAACCGCGCATGCAGATACGTCCCATCGGCTGATGCCACATCGCGTCCAACCACAGCAGCAGCAGGCGCCGTTTCGCCTCCCCGAAAAAGCCGCCTCAAAAGATGCGCCTGCCGTTATTAGCTGTAGGGAGAGAAATACCCCCCCCCCGATTCCTTTCAGGCAAAGGAACTAGGCACCGAGCCCGCTACGGTCCAGGGGTTCAAAGGCTGGGCCCTTAGGGGTTTCGACAGCCGCCCCAGGGCAACACAGTCAGGGGCGACTACGGGCGAGCCTATACGAGGCCGAGGCCCAAGCAAGCGAAACGCTTGGGACGCCCTGTGTCGTGTCCGAGACCGGTAGGGAGGTCTCCGAATGGGATCCCACCGTAGGGAGGCACCGAGCCACCGAGGCCCAGCGAACGGCCTCGGCACCCACTAGAGAAACCCTCCGGTACTCTTGGAGCGCGTCTCCGGACCGCTAGCCGACCCCCAGCGAACGGGGTACGGGCCTCCACTCGGACTTACCCGATAACAGCTCACCGGAAATGCCATCGCTCGCGCCCACCGAGGGTAGCGCGGCACATTCCACCCCTCCTTCCGAGCGAAAAGGAAGCAGCGAGGGTCGAATAAAAAGTCAGGAGAATCCCCGACGGCCCTCTTGCTCCACGCAGAGGCTAAGGGACTCTTCCTGCAAACCATTGCCGAGGCCCAGCGACTTGGGCTCGCACACGAGGGGGCTCGGCAAAACAAACCCTCCTTCCGAGCGAAAAGGAAGCGCGAGGGTCGTTCAAAAAGCCAGAAGATCTCCTGACGGCCCTCTTGCTCCGTGCAGAGGCTAGGGAGCTCCTTCTGCAAAAGACGCCGAGACCCCTGCGACCTAGGCTCGCACCCGAGGGGGGCTCGGCAGACAGACCCTCACGCGTGAGGGGCGAACCAAAAGCCAGGGGGACCTCTGACCGCTCTCTCGCTCCGTGCGAGAGACTCGAGGGGCTCCTCCTGCAACTTTGCCGAGACCCAGCGGCTCAGGCTCGCACACGAGTGGGCTCGGCAAACAGCCCCCCGTCCGAGCGAAAAGGACGTGCGGGGGATGGACAAAAAAGTCGGGAGGACCCCTGACCACCCTCTCGCTCCGTGCGGAGGCTCGGGGGCTCTTCCTGCACCTAAGATAAAGACAAGCGACCCGAGCCCGTTACGGTCCAGGGGTTCGAAGGCTGGGCCCCCAGGGGTTTCGACAGCTGCCCTAGGGCAAAAGAGTCAGGGACGACTACGGGCGAGCCTGTATGAGCACGCCCTGTGTCGTGTCCGAGACCGGACAGGGAGGTCTCCGAATGGGATCCCACCGTAGGGAGGCACCGAGCCACCGAGGCCCAGCGAACGGCCTCGGCACCCACTAGAGAAACCCGCCGGTACTCTTGGAGCAGCGTCTCCGGACCGCTAGCCGACCCCCAGCGAACGGGGTACGGGCCTCCACTCGGACTTACCTGATAACAGCTCATCGGAAATGTCGTCGCTCGCGCCCACCGAGGGTAGCATGGCATCTTCCACCCCTCCTTCCGAGCGAAAAGGAAGCACGAGGGTCGTACAAAAAGCTGGGGGAACCCCTGACGGCCCTCTCGCTTCCAGGCGGAGGCTAAGGGGCTCTTTCCGCAGCATCGTCGAGGCCCTGCGATCCTAACTCGCACCCACGGGCCCGGCAAACACAATGAAAACCCCTCACTCGAGAGAGAAAAAGCCCCTGAAGAAGTGAAATCACTCCTCCAGGGCCTCGGGGGCTACACCCGGCGGGTGCGCTCGCGCGCACCCACCGAAACCTCGAGTACAAAACACCATCCCAACAGGAACTATCAAGAGCCAATTCTCGTCAGAACCTCAGGGGGAGTGCCTCCACTCCCCCCAAGGCTTGGGGGCTACTGTCGGATACCGTGAGAAGGGGTACCCTAAGCAAGAACCTAAAAAACGACTGCTTAGACTTCGTAAAAGTCGAAACCAGCTAAACACCGCTGGCCTCGGCCGATTCTCTGACTCGCCCGAGGCCCCCTCACCGCTGACCTCGGCGATCCCCCACCAAAGGCCTCGGCCGGCCCCCTCTCGTCGCAGGCCTCGGCCGGGCCGCCGACCCTCCGTCTCACGCGAGGCGGGCTCGGCAGCACTCCGCTGCCTCTTCCTTCACCCGTCCCTCTGACAAAACGTCGTGTCGCATTAACTCAGCCAACTGCTGCTCCTGACATCGGCCGCATGCTCGGCACAGTACAGCGGAATGGCCGACGGGATAGGAGGCAGGACTGGGCAGGGGTTACCCGCCACTATGCTAACCACTATGCACATGGTTGACGCCCATGCCTCACTGTGCTGTCAACTCCTGCTCTGAGAACAACGCGGCGTGGGGAGCCACGTCTGGGATACTGTGGTCTCGGAATCAGTACCCAGGACCAATAATTCCCTCCAAGGCCTTGGCAGTTTGCTTCAGGGGCTCGGCAGCCTGAGGATCCATGTCCGCCGAGCCCCCCACGATAGCTCAGCCTCGGCATCTGCAGAGCCACAGCTCCCTACGACGTCATCGCACGATGACCAGCACGTCGCCCGCCATGTCCTGCATCAAGCTGTACTGGAGCCCCACGACGCACAAGATCAAGTATGACCAGCGCGTCACTTCTGCACGACAAGGACGGGGCCACTCCATCGACCATACCACAACAGTGGCCGGCTACAGGGCTCGGACACGCCACTCCCATTTATAGAGCGCTATGTATGGACGTCCCTGGTTCTCCCTTAGAGTATAAAAGGGAGGGACCTGTGGCCATTTCTAGGGAGGGGGGAGAAAAAAAGACGAACACACCGATAGAACTACACACTTCTACGCTGCTTGAGAACAACGCCTCAAGCAGCCCGCACCACCCTCGCCGAGACCTGGGGCTAGCTCCCTCTCTCACCTAGCTTGTAACCCCCTACTACGAGCACTCCGGTGCAAGGAACAGAAGATCGATCTCTCAGACTGGACGTAGGGCCTCGATTGCCTGAACCAGTATAAACCTTGTGTCTCTTTGCATCACCATCCGGGATTAGGGGCACGCAGCACAAATTCACTCGTTGGTTGAGGGACCCCCGATTCCAAAACACCGACAGTGTCAAACGTAACCCATCTATTAGCCCTTTTGTTTAGATGCACTAGAGCTCACCTAGTCTTGACACACCTTGACACACCTTAAGAACCACACTTTCTTTACAAATATCATGATACGCTAGATATGCTTGCATGGTAATGTTTTAATTTTCTCCCGCACCTGCGAGATTAATTTTAGACATTCCACAACCATCTGTACCCAGTCACCTCTAAAGAATTGTTTTAATCGATATGCATGATCAGTTAGCATTATCAGTCTGTTCGTTTGGTTATGATTTGTCGTAAATGATCATAAATTTTTAACCAGAATAATATTTTTTTCCCACACAAATCAGTCCGCAGTACTTCTTCGCCGAGAACCGAACAGGCCGTATATTGCTAGAGGCGGGTCTCACAAAGGGATTCTGCCATCGACAGGGCCAGCTAGAGTCGTACTGCCACAAATCGTTGTCAGCATGATATGATAGCATCACAACTGATGATGTTACGTTGAGCGATGACAGAAGAGTTGACCATTATATTAAAAACAAAAAGGAGCTCAGATTTAGCCATACCAACGACCACCCGAAAAAGATTTACCACAACATAACACCGTCTCACCACTGCACTGCACACCAAAGATTTACCACTCCACAAGCGCCAGCAGATTGCTACTACTGCGTTATTACCATCAGTCATCACGGGTCCATTAATGATCAGCCGTATGGTTTTCCCGCAGTACAAGAACACGACGGAGGCGACGGTGGACGCGGTGCGCATCATCCTCCAGCAGTGCGAGCGGTCCAGCACGGTGAAGCGCGTCATCCACACGGCCTCCGTCACGGCCGCGTCGCCGCTCAAGGAGGACGGCAGCGGATACAAGGACTTCGCCAACGAGTCCAACTGGACGCCGCTCAACCTCTCCTACGGATTCAGCAACGCTCACCTCGACGTACGTAAGGGTTGCATATAATCGACTACTCTACTCACGGCAACGGGCATCCCAACTCAACTGAGACGTACAGCAATGCTAGCTGATCGCCATGCATGCATCTCGATGAGCTGATCGAATTCGAAACACGCGCGTACGCACGAACGCAGGATTATGTGCGGTCCAAGTCGCTGTCGGAGAAGGACCTGCTGAGAGCTACAACGAGTCCTCCCAGTAGGACGATCAGCCCCGGGCACTGGGGGTGGTCACCCTGGCGTGCGCGCTCGTCGGCGGCGACACCATCCAGACGTACCTGTGGAGCAGCATCCCCATGATCGATCGTGGCGCCGCTGACGGGGCAGGCGATCTGCCACAACGCCCTCATGTTCCTGCAGGCGCTGCTGGGCTCCGTGCCGCTGGCGCACGTGGAGGACGTCTGCGACGCGCACGTCTTCTGCATGGAGCAGGCGTCCATGGCCGGCCGCTTCCTCTGCGCCGCCGGGTACCCCAACATGCGGGACATCGTCGACCACTTCGCCGCCAAGCACCCCGACCTCAAGATACAGCTGACGGAGTACGTTGTGGCATGCTCTCGGTCTCGGTTTTTGTTAACGCTACTTGTTATTAGCTAGCTCATCAGCTCTGGTGATTGCTGCTTGACCTGCTTGTGTGGTGGTGACTGATGATCTTGCTATATAGGGAAGGCGTCAGGATTGTGCCCAACACCAGCAAGCTGGAGGACTTGGGGTTCAGGTTCAAGTACGGAGTGGAGGAGACGCTGGACTGCAGCGTCGAGTGCGCCAAGAGGCTGGGAGAGCTCTAGATGCTACGCTACACTACACATGCATGTGCATCATTGGAATTGAGCTACTGTAGTATGGTAGTATCGTGTTCGTATGTGTGTATATTGCGCCATTGCAGTCGATTCCCCCCACCAGAGTTTGAACTGTTCCAGACTCCCATCAGTTCCAATCAAGAATCGATCCAGGCCTTGTTCGCTTGATCTTATCAGTCAGAATCAGTTCTACTTTTCAGCCATGAGAACGGTGTTATTCTCTCACAATAAATCAGTCCTACAAATCAGCCGCAATAGTAATAAGTCCTGCCGAACAGGACCCGGTCAACCTTTGGAGATTGAGCCTCGCTGATACAGATGGAGTCTCTGAGCCGGAGCTTTGAGGGCTTTAAATTTCTTTTTGTTAATAGAGAGTGTAACAAGTTAGCTCATGAGAGTGCTCATTTTGTATCCCGTAATGCTCAGGTGGAGGAGTGGCTTGTAACCCCACCTGGATTACGGGATATTGAACACCTTCATTGTAATCTTGCCCATGCTTAATAAATGAAGCTCCGGTTTTCCTTAAAAAAAGTTTCCACGCAATCAGAAAAGGAAAAAAATGCTAGTATATGGTTTCGTCACTGATTCGCATTTAAAATCTACTGTAGTTGGGCCGGCCTTCGGCAGCGAAATCTCGGGTTTAGCCCGGTGGAAAGCCGAACTAGGCCCGCTTCGGCTCCGCACAACGCACACCCATGAGGCCATGGACCCATGGTGCCATGAGCCGGCCCCCGTGGGCCGCGGCCACGCCTCTTCCGCCGCCGCCCGCGCACCCTCCCCGTCACCGTGAGCACCCGCCCGTGTCCGCGCGCGTCAGCATGACAGCATCCATCCGCGCCTCCGCCGTCTCGTCCCCCTACTCTCATCTCATGGCGCCCTGACGCCCCCTGACGCTTTCTCCACGCTTCTTGCGGTCCTGCCGCTGCCGCGCAGCCAATGGCCACGCCATGGTCTGCACCGTGGCAGGGCAGGGCAGGGCAGCACAGCAGCGCCCCTGCCGCACGGGCACGGCACGCCTGCTCTGCTCCTGCGCGCGCGCGCCATTACCAGTTTACCACCCCGCGCCCCGCCGTAACTCGCCCGGCCCCGTCGGGTACACGCCAATCATGCTGCTCGCTGCGCGGCACCATGTGCGCCCGCACGGATCCAGCGGCGAGCGCCGGCCCGCCCCGCGCTTTGAACAGCCGGGCAGGCAGCCTGACCGCATCATTCATCGCTCGTCACGCAGCTCTCGGCTGGATCCAGGACACCGTCGTACGACACCACTGCCCGCCCCCGGCCCCCGGCCGTGGGGCCTGCGGGTTTGCAACTTTGCAAGTGTTCGTGTGCTGCGGCCGCATCTACCGCTTTCAGCAAGGCACAGTGACAGAGAGGGAGCGAGGGAGCCAGCCCCACTCCGCTTGGACGGGACGGGACGAGCGCTCGCTGCAGCGCTGACGCGCCACACCACCTAACGGTAACATCAGTTTGCAATGCCGCCATGCTGTGACGATAACAAGGCCCGACGGCATCCACAATGATGTCAATGAAAGTACCATTCATTCTTTTTTTCCCGAGAGAGCTGAGAATCTTTGCATCAAGAATAGCTAGACAGGTAGTGGATGGAGGTTACATAGCTCTAAGCTCGTCCTGTTCGGCTGGCTAAATAAACGACTGTTATTTGGTACTATCGATAAGTTCAAACGAACATGCAGCCACAGTGCGCCGAGAATATGAGCCGCCGACAGGGCGACAGCGGTGACGGGCCTGATGACATGCAAGTTGATAAAAAGCACACCCCATGGGCCATGGCATTGTTTGCCCCAGTAGCAGCATTCTCATTCCAGCCAGCCATGAAGAACTAAGGTGGTGTTTAGTTCTTTAATCGCTCCTAAAATTTATGTCACATCGAATATTTAGATACTAATAAAAAATATTAAATATAGATTAATTATAAAAACCAATTACATAGATGAAGGCTAATTTCCGAGACGGATTTTTTAAGCCTAATTAATCTAGCATTAGCGTATGTTTACTGTAGCGCCACGTTGTTAAATCATTGACTAATTAGGCTTAAAAGATTCGTCTCGTAAATTAATCGCAAGTTATGCAATTAGTTTTGTAATTAGTCTATATTTAATACTCCGTCTAAATATTTAATGTGACAGGAATTTTAGGAGTTTATGCGGGAACCAAACAACCCCTAATTAACCTACCAGTGCCTTCCCCACATTTACATGATTAACAACAGTATAAAAACACAGACAATTGTCCTTGCATGACAGAGACAGACATCCTACCAGATTACAGAGTAGTACACAGAACATGAGGTGGTCATCGCAGAGGAGCCCAAACGAAAGGCACCCCACCCATGAGCCCCCCGGGCTGCACCGAACAAGAAGCAGGCGCTAGTGGGTTTTCAGATAGGATGCATTAGGCTTTAGGTTTTTCTCCCTTTCTCCATAGATCATCAGAGTACTCCTGAAATGCCCCTTACCAAAAGGCTGGTTGTGCTTTCTACTAGCAGGTAGGGTCTTGTTTCTGAGGTCATATCAAGCGTCATGCGAGCACCATGGCGGAGAGGAGCGCAACGAGGGCAGTGGCCAGGCCGGCCCTTGGGAGGAGCAAGCCCGCCGCTGCCGCTGTGTCCATGCCAGCGTTTGTGCCTGGTCCTAGGCCGCCGAACCCAGTACCCGTAGTTCCGGTCATAGTGCCTGTCCCCATGCCTGTGCCGGTTGTGCCTGTGCCTACACCGGGCGTGAAGGTCCCTGGGGTTCCTCCCACTGTGCCTCCAGTGGTTGGGGTCATCGTTCCAACAGCGCTGTATAAACAAGGCAATGCTGTTAGTATTGTGGTAATGTTGATTCAAGCCACATGCTGAATGTTCTGCGATTCTTAGTACAATCATCTGAGCGATGGATTAGCTATGTATTATATGCATCTGTTCGCTACTTGGACCCAGTAAAGCAAGTTGTTCATTGTATGGAAATGCAAAAAGGATCTCTAGCATAGAGCTATGGAGGCATCAACAGTGACCACTGACCACTGACCTCTTAGGCATGCTGAATGTTCCTGTTTATCAACAGATGTGATGTCTAAAGTCCAGTTTCCTATTCAAGAAGCTATGAGTAGTTTGGAAGAGTATCAAATATCACTTAAAATTCAGTGAACCAACTGCATTCCAAAAGATCTGACTCAACATGATACATCACTTTCTTGGGGGTACCAGTTCCCAAAGTGCACAAGTTTGAATTTTGAAATATGAACTACTCAGTCAGGCCTTAGTGCTAATAGTACTACATGGTGTGCAGTTAATTTAAGTTCATGATGTACCTTCCACTGGTAGGGTAAGAGCAGCCAGAAGAACCTGAAAGTTTAGAACACAAAGATCATATAAGATACAAGTAGGACTCTGATTGAGTGATGAAATGGATAGTGTCACCAGCAAGAAGAACATGGAAGCAATACAACACAAACATCATATAAGACGCTGGAATCTGTCTTTTGAATAATAAAACAAAGATCGCAAGAACAAAATCTGCCTTTGCCGCATTACAGTTTACTTTCCTTTTGGAAAGTAGGGAAAAAAATGGATGCGCTTTCATGCCAATGCCTGCCCCGGTACACACCAGAGAATATTGGGTCAAGAATAAAGCATATGGCAACAGCTTTGAACTTTGCAAATCTTGCTATTCATTCAGAAAGTTTGTATTTTTTACTATTTTATTACACCAATAGCCTAATTCAGTACCTGTACAGAACCGGATTCCCTAAAGCTTGACCAGTACACCTAGATAGCTTTAACTTATGCTTACTGATAACAAAATGAAATGTGCCAAAAACGATTAGATCCACAATGTTCCATGTCAAAAGCCGAGTTCAGGTGGCCCAAGCACACAAGTCTGGAAAACCTTTAACAATGCTAGACGGCATGAATATTGGTTCCACTAACTTCGCCAACCTTTATTCGTCTTTGCAATTCTAACCCAGCAAGGAGCTAAACACTAACGATCGGTAGCTACAGATTAACTCGCAAGGGGTTAATCCTCCAACTTGAACCTTAATGCAAGGGTAATTAATGTGATAATCTATGCTTGAGGGGGGCATTACTTGGGTCGCTGGTGGTGAGGGTGGCGGTGCCGGTGAAGTCGCAGGTGGCGCCCTTGGCCTTGTTGTTCTGGTAGTAGCTGTTGGCCGCCCAGGAGCAGTGCGCCGGGACGGTGTTGGGGTTGTAGCACGCCCCGTTCTCATGGATGGAGTTGCAGTCCGCCCCGGAGCCGCAGGCGTAGTCGATGGTCTTCTGCAGCGCGGCCTGCATCGCGTCCTGCCTGCACACGCACCATTCTGCACCAAAGATTTGGTCAGAAGAGACGCTAGAGACTGAAGGGGACGAACGAACGCCTGTCTGGGCGTTCCAGGGATGCGGCGGTTCTCCCGCGTCAGTTTATGCGACGTGGTATGTGGATGTCACCAAATGCGACGGCCAGGGGAGCGTGAGCACAGCAAGCAGACGGAGCGAGCTTTGCGCACGCAAAGGAAGAGAGAACGGCACTTTTCACTAGACATGTGCTGCAACGGAAATCTGACCTTTTTGTGTAAGCTGTGCGCTGCATTTCAGTTAAGCAAAAGCACAAAAGGGGATTTTGAAAAAGAAAAGTTGTTCTTTGGGGGAGAACTTCAGTGTCCATCAGCAAACAAGAGGAAATTTCCCTCTCCTCTCTCCCTGCTCTGTTCTTGAACGAATCTCTTCGAAACAGAAGCGGAAGAAATACTGAAACGAATAATGCAGCTCGAACAATGTGAGGAAAAGGAATCTCGAGAAAAAAAAACTCAATGTCAAAAGAAACAGTACATCACAGATGCAAGGTCTGCTTGCTTCGTCCACAAAATGGAAACGTTTTTACGGAGTACTCTTGGTCGTCATGATTTGCGTACCGCCTTACTCGGTTTATAGAAAATACATCTAACATTTTTATCTCCAAATAAATTTATTAAAAAACTAGATTCAAATATTTATGAACGATATTAATTCTGTATCATAAATATTAATATTTTTTAATATATATTTAGTCAAAGTTGTTTTTTTTAAAACGAAAACAACCGACATTTAGGAACGGAACGGAGGGAGTACTCCGTATGTTCTAGAAGGAACGAGCATTGAAGCACAGCTTAAAAACACAAGCACGGAAAACAGAGCCGGGGATGTCAGAGCACAGAAAGCAGTAGAAGAGCTTGCCGTGGCGACTCGGCAGAATGATGAACGAGAAACCCCTAGGCTTGCGCGCGCGCACGCACACACCAAGAAGCCCAAACTCCGGAAACAAGAGAAAAGACGCGGACGGTGATGATATTACAAAATCCACAAGAGCAGAGCAGAGGAAGGGAAGGAAAGAAAGGTTAGAAAAAAAAAGAAGTGCTCACGTGACGCGGCCAGGGTGGAGGAGAGCAGGAGAAGCACCGTCACCACCAGCGCCTTCATGGTCTACTACCGCTGCCACGGACGAAGCGAAGGTCTCCCTCTCCCAGGACGCGCCTGCGACTGCGAGCACGCGAGAGAACTCCGCAGAGGGAGGCAGTGTGGTCGGCCTTGCCGGTAGAGAGAGAAGAAGATAGAGAGATTCGGAGCTGATGGGGATCGGGGAGAGACCACCGGGGGAGGGGTTGGGGGAGTGAGGCTTGAGAGGGCGTGTGTGCAGTGCAGCGGCTGGCGGCCACTCCTGGACTGGACAACAAGACCGGCTGGCACTGGCAGTATGGGGACTGCGTGTCCTGTGAACTGTGCGTGCTTCTGCTTGGGTGGGTGCGCGACGCGACGCGACCCGCGAGATGCGCGTGTAGCCTGTAGGAGGAGTATTTGGTCCGGCACGGGCGCCTGCTGGTTCCAAATTTATCTGCGGCATCGACCGCCTCTTCGGTTCGCCGTTTCGTATATTTGCTGCTTCATAAAAAAAAATACTGCACATTGATTTATATATAAAAAAACTATTTTAACTAAAAATTTATAATCATTTACGGTATGCCACCGCCAAACGACCCCTCGGAGACCGAGCGTCTCGCACCTCGCACACACCACCACACACCTCTGCTTTGTGGCACTTTGCAGGCTCCCGTGAGTCGTCCTGCGTCCAGCCCGCCACGCCACCGCTGCAAAAATGCCATGGGCAGCGTATTCCGTGTGGAATTCGCCCTCCGCTTTGTGCGTCCAACTTTTGCAAAAGCTTTTGGTTCTTGCCGCCGCTTTCTCTCTATCGGGGAATTTTGTTTTCGGAACAGTAGCTGTGGTCCTCTCTGGATGGCGTTTCGAGGTCAGCCTGCAATTCGGCAGTACTGGCATTTTTCCCCCTTATATTTCCTGTGGAATTAAAGCAGAGTAACGGAAGCGAAATAGTATTACTGCTAAGTAAATGAGGCAGTGATGGAGATTGAAATCTTGTAACAGACGCTACTTACTGCTTGGTAGATCTTGATGGCGTTTGTAAGTTTGTGGTCTGCATTACATTCATTCTCTAGTAGGCGTTGTTGGCGAGAGAAAACCTGCGCTGTTGTTGACTATACTATACTCGTTCGTTCGTACGTACGTACTCCACGCATGTAGAGCTGGGGACGGTCTCACCAAACGCAGTGGGGCAGCATGGCTGGCACGAGATCGATCTGAGATTTCCAATCTATCCCACCAATAACCCTCCCTTGCGTAGAACGCAGATTGTCCGCTGCAGTAGGCAGTTTTGAATTGCAGAGCAGGAAATAACCATGTATAGTAAGACCTTGGTTAGTTTCTCCTCCTAAAGATCACTTTCTATTCTATCGAATGTTTAACATATATATAGAGTATTAAATATAGACTAAAAAATAACCAATTACACAGTTTACGACTAATTTGTGGGACGAATCTTTTAAACCTAATTAGATCATGATTTAACAATACGGTGCTACGGTACACACATGTCCTAATGACAAATTAATTAGATTTAATAAATTCGTCTCGCGCCTATAATTTATTTTTTTATTAGTATTCGGACAAACCATGTAGCACCGATCCGAAACTTTACGCTTGGATTTAGGTCCAGTTTAGATTGCGAAAAATTTGGCAAAACGACACTGTAGCATTTTTGTTGTTATTTGACAATTAGTGTCTAATCATAATCTAATTAGGCTTAAAAGATTCGTCTCGTGGATTTTGTCTAAACTGTGTAATTAGTTTTATTTTTTATTTATATTTAATGCTTTATGCATGCGTTTTCGTATTCGATGTGACGGGGAATCTTGAAAAATTTAGGCCTTGTTTAGATCGAAAGTTTTTTCAACCTGATGAATAGTACCACTTTCGTTTTATTTAGCAAATATTGTCCAATCGTGGACCAACTAGGCTCAAAAGATTCATCTCGTGATTTTCAACTAAACTGTGTAATTAGTTATTTTTTTTACCTATATTTAATACTCCATGCAAGCGTCTAAAAATTGATGTGATGGAGAGAGAGTGAAAAAACTTGGAATTTTGATGGAAACTAAACAAGGCCTTAGCGTTTTGGGAGGGACCTAAACAGTGCGTTAAACAAGCTCCAAGTCGGCACTCACAGCAGTGAACTTTTTTCAGTACTCCGTACTGTACGTAGTACCGTGGTGACAAAAGCAAACGGTCGCATTGTCAGAGAGGGTTGGCCGGTTGGGGGAGGGGGCTTCAGCTTCAGGCCTTCAGCAGCAGTAATGCGGTCTCCGAGGATTTACACTACCGGATGGGGCTCATTATTTTGGGTAGGTGTGTTGGCCACTGGTCAGGGCCCAAATTGCGAGAGCCAAAGAGAAGGAGAAGGAGACGGAGACACATGCACACAGCCGTACAGGACGTTCCCAGAGTACAATCCCTATGCCTCCTTGTGCAGTTGTGCTTGGCCTCGCCTTCGCTTGCCTGTCTTGGTTGCATTGGATGGATGGATCTCTTAGATTGGTGGCTTGGTCAGCACCTTGCTTGCAATGGGCCAATACGTTATCATCCAACTTTAAGCACAAGCACTACTGAACTGAACGATCTTAAACAACCCAACAAGGAGACGAGAGGAAACCCCTCCAGCAAAACGCGAGAGACCCCGCGTCGCTCGTTGGAGGTTGGAACCTTTGCTGCTGCTTGGCGGGGACAGCGCTCGGCACTCGCCTCGCCAGTCATATCCACCGATCTGATCAGGTGATTCTGATCGCTCCCTCCGTGATCCAGCGATGACCTACCGGCCTTTGCCCCGTTTGTCTCTGCGTCTTGCTGCCATTTTTTTTTTCGAGGGATTTTCCTATCTCCCTAAAACACAAGATACAAGAGTTTAGCGAGGCTGAGTTTATTAGGTCTATTGATGTTGAGAAGAGAGCGATAGCAAAAGACACGTATGGGAAAGGCGTTGAGTCTTCTAGTGCCAATATGATGCAGAAGAAAATTGAAATGCGTCTCATAATAAGAAGAAGAAGAATAAGCAAGAGAACAACTCGAAGCATAAACAAACAACCACTTTTAAGAAGAAAAAGAACAACAAAGATGGTGGTTGTCTTGTTTGCGGGAGCGATGAGCATTGGGCAAGTTTATGGCTAGACCGCAAATTTAAGTAAGAGAAGAAATATGCAAACATGGTTGTTAGCGAGGCTGAAGGAAGAACATCTGGGTATGATAATTTTTTACCTACTGTTTTTTAGTCTGCCATTCGTCTGAGTGGTGGATGGACACTGGGGCTAATATTCATGTGTGTGTTGATGCTTTTTTGTTTTCTTCTTATCAGGTCGGTGGGGCTGGAGCCTTGCCGATGGAGAACGGGTCCCATGCGCGTGTTCTTGATGTTGGTACGATCATTCTGAAGTTCACTTCGAGAAAGACAGTACTGTTGAAGAATGTGCAGCATGTCCTCTCTATAAAAAAAATCTAGTTAGCGGCTCTCAATGTTGTCGATATGGTTATAAAATTATCTTCGAAGCCAATAAATGTGTACTATCAAAGTATGGAAGTTTTGTTGGTAAAGGTTATGATTACAGAGGCTTGTTTCGCTTATCTTTGCATGATGATGTGTGTAATAAGATTGTGAACAATGCTATTATCCCTGATGAGTCAAATATTTAGCATTCACGTCTTTGTCATGTTAATTTTGGTTGTCTATGAAAGGATCTAAATAATGCCTATAAGGATATGAATAGGTGTATCTATAAATATCTGCAAGTCAAATGTCAGTGACAGTCGAAAGTCCCGACAGTTTGGGCCGGACCTTCCGGCAGCCGGAAGTTCTTACGCAAACAGCCGGGAGTTCCGGCACCTACGAGAATAGCACTATAAGTGCTAAAACGAACTTTGAGTGAAAGATATCTTACAACCCCACTCCCTAGTGGTAAGATAAAGTGTTAGGGTTGCTCCTTTAATGCCAGAAGGTCACCACTCCATAGATTTAGTCCAAACCCTAAGAGGAGAGTTGGGGAGGAAGACAAATCAACAAGAACAAATATGATAGCATAAATCACAACAACAACAACAAGCACACGGGACACAAGAATTTATCCCGAGATTCGACAACACCACAAAAGGAGCTCCTACGTCCTCGTTGTTGAGGTGACCACAAAGGCCAGAGTCTCTTCCACCTCCTTGCCTCTCTCAAAGCAACCACAAAGGCTACTTGAGCTTTCACTAAGAAATCGAGGGTAATACAAACTTCTCAAGGCTCTTCCACTAATGAGAGCTCTTGGGCGATGCCTAGCCAGTTAGGGTTCCAATAACCCAAGAGTAATAGATGCAAATCCAACTGGCTTGACGAAGAAATTAAGTGCTCAAGCATGTCAAAGTGATCCTCTCACTCAATCCACTCTCATTTCACTCAAAACCCTAGAGGAATCAAAGATTGGAGCAAAGAGGAGATGAGAGGAGAGCCTTGAATGCTTGGGAGCTATTTTGGATGAAGGTTGGTGAGCAATGAATGAGTGGTTACCGGTTAGAAGAGAGGAGAGAGCTATTTATACTCAAAGGCAAATCCAACCGTTCAGATATGAGTCGGAAGTTTTGACACAGATCGCTGGAACTTTCGGCTCAACGTAAAAACATAGTTCACGTAGACAGTCCACTAGGCTTGCTCGCATATCGTCGGAACTCCCGGCGGTCGCTGGGACTTCCGGCTTCCATCGGGACTCTCGATAGACATGACGAACCAGGCGACTAAGTCCCAAAGCATCAGGACTTCTAATAGGCGAAGATGCGCAGGCGGCTAAGTCATGAAGTGTCGAGACTTTTGGAGGGAGCCGGAACTTCCAGCACCCGCAACTCTTGACTTCTGTCGGGACTTCCGACGAGAGAAGATACGCAGGAGGGCTGCGGCTAAGTCAGCAAGTGTCGGGACTTCCGGCACCAAACATCAGGACTTTCAACAGCTGAAACTCCCGGCTCACGCTGAAACTTTCGACTACCAAAAGTCCACAAACTATGTCTAAGTGTTCGTGAGGTGATTTTGTATCTCTCTTTAAATTTTATTTTTATGCTTAAGCAGTCTATCTTTCTCAGACCACCTAAACTTGCATCCCTCTTTATAGTACGGCATACCTAAACCCAAAACAAAATAAAAAAGGCTTTGGAGAGCGCTTTGGGTTCAGTCCGCTTTTTGCACTTGAAGAATTAAGAGATACCATTTCATCTTAGAACAACTCTTTTAAAGCTTTTAAGGGAGTAAAGCTACAATATATCTCATTATGATCTCATTAGTCCCTAATTTGGATGTCATCAATACACCAAAACCCACATACGTGGCAAATACACTTTCAATCTCCCCATTTTTGGTAATTGATGACAACCAACTTAGGCTTTCATAAGAATGTAAGAATTTAAAGCTTTTGAACCCCAAAATTTATAGAGAGCTCCCCCTTAATATATGCAATGAATTTGAATTTCAATGATGATCATCAACACATCACTTGCATATATTAAGGTAGAAACTCCCCCTAAATTTTGTAATCCATGGGGTACAACAAGTATATGTGAGCAAGTGAATATCCTGTGAAAAAGATAATGCAATATGACATGTTATATTCACTCAACAAGTAAAATGAACATAATGACTAAGATCTCAAGGTAGAACTTGAAGCAACACATGGCCATCCAAGGTAACATCCACCATTCACATGTAGAGACATGCAATATAACTAATAGATATGTAGATAAACATTACTTGTCCTATAATCATCCATCACACACACAAATATAATTGTCCATCACATAGTGCCACCACATGGCATAGTTCAGACAAGCTAAAAGTTTTAAGGTCTCACAAGCCAACTAACTTATTAAATAGATAGATCAAAGCCTAACACTCCCCCTTTGTCAACAAGTGCCAAAAAGGGGAAACGACTACTCATCGCCATAGTCCTCATCATCATCACGGTCACCACCATCTCATCATCATCATCATCATCTTCCTCGTGGTACTCCTCATCGTCGATATCCATTTGTGACTTGCCATAGGGATGGGGCTGATTGGATGACTCTCTATAGTATTCCTTGCAAGCCCATTCATAAAGCTCAAAAGGATCACAAAGTTGCTCCAAGTCCTGAGGTAGTGTGGAGGGAATGTCAAGCCTCTGCTCAATGTGATGCATCCTTACTAGCATCTCTTGCTCACGCTCAGCACTTGCACAACAAGCTCCAAATAGATACTTCATGAAGAACTTGAATTTACTAGGGGGCTTACCATCAGAGGAGGAGGAGGACTGAGGCTTCTCACTATGAGCACTGGCGAGAGTGCGAAGCACGCGGTGGAGAAGCACGTGAGGAGGAGCCCGAGGCACCTTTGCCTTTTCCTTTTCCCTTAGCGGCCTCCTCTAACTCCCTCTTTACCTGAAGCGACGTCTTGTTGGATAGCTTGAGAACTTTGTGAGGGGCATCTAAAGGGAAGTGAATGCCTAGCACATGCTCAATGATATGCACGATGAATGGAGCATAGGGGTAGTGCTTCACCACATCCTCACTAGCCACGAAGATCTTGTCCCAAATATAACGACCGATGGAGAACTTGGTGAACTCATCTCCACAATAATCAAGTACAACTTGGGAATCCTCATGGAGATTAGTAGAGTCACATATCTTGGGATACAAGATTTGACAAAGAATGTTGTTGAGAACATAGTAGTAGGGCTTTAGCCAAATGGTCTTCCCATTAGCATGATGACCATCCAAATACATGTATTGATACTTATCCTTAGCAAGAGCTGAAATCTCAGTGATGGCAGTGGAGGTGCGATCCTTGTGGTCCAAACCAAGAAGACTGAGAAAACTTAATGAAATCAACCTTGAAGTTCTTGCCTTCGGTGGTCCAATGAATGACATGTGTATCCGCCTGAGTGTCCAAGTGATAGGAGGCATAGAACTGATAGACAATCTCGTTGTTCCATGGCTTGTGGAACTCTATCAGTGGCTACAACCCCATCCTCCTCAAGTCACAGGAGCAGCTACGTCATGTCCAAGACAGGCAGCTTGCTAAGCTCAAAAGTGTCAATGGCCTTCATCTGAATCACTAGGGCCTCTCTCTTGTTGATGTAGCAGAGATAGACCAAATGATGATAGAAGACAAAGTGGAATTGGTTTCCAGAACCTGTACTCAATCTGCAAATCATTAGGCTCATCATAGAGAGGTTGGACACACCAACAACAAATCTTAGCCATATGGCGACAATAATCAACCATCAGATGAGGTGTGTAACCACCAGCTGGATTGGGAGTGCGCTGCGGTTCGCGGATGGAAGGAGTAGGACCATCGAACGGAATCAATCGACTGATCCCAAAGTAACCCAGAGCCTGAAGGGGTCATGGTGCACACATCATTAGTAATAGTTCATCCTTCTTGATCAAGAGCTTCCTCATCAAGATCAACAGCGGGCACATCACCAAGACTGGGAACAAACTCCCGAATCAGCAACGCCAATGGGCGAAGCTAGGCTTGGGTTTGAGCACGACCACCATGACCACCTACTGCATCACAAGGAAGGGATGCCTTGGTGGGTCCAATCAGTCAAGAGGATGTGGCGGGGTCATTGTTCTTCTTGGAACGCTTCTCGCTATGACGCGGAGGAGTGTCATCACTACTAGAAGCCATCGCTGCGGAGAAAAACAAAGAGAAACTAAGAATCAAGGCAGAAGAAAGTCGAACAAGAGTCTAGAGATGGAGAAACATGGATGGAGTGGTGACCAAGGGTTTAGAAGTTCTGGCTATCGTTGGGACTCCCGGTGGTTGGGAGTTTCAGGCCCTAGAGCTAGGATTTCCTGACGCACTTTGGTGGCCAATCCATACATGGGACTCCAAATCTATGCAATCATTCACACAAGGAAGGTAGAGGATGAGAGAAGGAGGAAGAAAAGAGACAAATACAAAGGTACATTGGAATTAGGATTAGGGATAGCCATGGAAGTTGTACCTTGAGAAAGGGAAGAGAATGAAGAAACGTCAAAAACCATAGTGAGCACGATGTCCTTGAATCAAATCCACGAGCAGATCGATGAAAACCATGCACCACACCTTAATGACCACACGACTGACGAGGTGAGGAAGGGTGATGCTGAGAGAATGAAGGAGGAGGGATAGGGAGGCGGTGGTGCCTAGGGAGCGATGGGACCATCGACAAGACCATCAGTCGCTAGAGGTGTCGGGGTGACGGCAGCACTGGCAAAGGGCGCGAGGGCGACAGGCGCGGGGCGGTGGGGAATGAGGAGTTATCGGGCGGTAACTAGGCCGGGATGAGTAAAAAAAGTGAACCCCTAGGTCAAATAGCATAGTCAAACAGTGGTCAAAGGGGCATCAACTCAGATCTGCATCGAGAGTTCTGGCCTGAGCCAGGACTTCTGGTAGTCGAGAGTTTTGACCCTAGGGCTAGGGACTTTCGGCTATCGGAACTTCCTACAAATGCTGGGACTTCCGACGCGGGAAACTTCAGAAACTTCCTAGCTCGAGCTCACCATGCCATATGGGGCAAAAATATGATGGACACATTATTTTCACATGTAACTAGGTTTCAAACATTCAACACAAAGCAATAGTCACATATGAAAACTATAATGATTTTGAAAGTGTCACACAATATTTTCTTCAATTCTTTTCTCCTAGCTAGTTCAACAAAGTATGTGCAAGACATCAAGGCATGTTACGAGAATCAATGATATTTAGCTCACTCCTCAAAGCATAAAATATTGACTCATCTACGGGCTTTGTGAAGATATCGACTAGCTGCTTTTCGATGCTCACATGATAAATTGCTGATATCTCCTTTGGCTTTGTGGTCTCTCAAAAAGTGATGTCGGATATCTATGTGCTTTGTTCGAGTGTATTTTACAGGGGTTGTTTGCCAACTTAATGGCACTCTCGTTGTCACACAAAATGGAAATCTTGGTTAGCTCACAACCAAAGTCTTTGAGAGTTTGCTTCATCCAAAGTAGTTGGGCACAACATGCATCGGCCGCCACATACTCGGCTTCGGTGGTGGACAAAGCAACGGAGTTTTGCTTCTTAGAGCTCCAAGACACCAAAGACCTACAAATAAATTGACAAGTCCCGATGGTACTCTTTCAGTTTACTTTACAACCAGCATAATCCAAATTGGAATAGCCAAGTAACGTCGAAAGTAGAACCTTTAGGATACCACAAACCAAGATTAGGAGTGTGCACTAAATATCGAAAAATTCTCTTAAAGGCTATCAAATGACATTCTTTCCGATTAGCTTGAAATCTTGCACACATGCACACACTAAGCATAATATTGGGCCTAGATACACAAAGGCAAAGGAGGGATCCTAATCATGGAGCGAATATACCTTTTGATTCGACGTTCTTTCCTCCTTGATCAAGGTCAAGATGTCCATTCGTTGGCATAGGTCTCTTGATGGGCCTGGCCTTATCCATGTCAAACTCCTTCAACATGTTGTTGGTGTACTTGGATTGACTTATGAACGTGTCATCCTTGAGTTGCTTTATTTGAAATCCAAGAAAGAACTTCAACTCTCCCATCATGGACATATCAAACCTATTTGTCATAATCCTACTGAATTTCTCACAAAAAGCCATATTAGTACTACCAAATATTATGTCATCGACTTATATTTGGCAAACTAAAGATATCATTATTGACTTTGCGAGTAAATAGAGTAGCATCGGCCTTTCCTATCTCAAACCCTTGTTTGAGTAGGAAATTCTTCAAGCAATCATACCAAGCTCTAGGGGCTTGTTTGAGCCCATAGACCACCTTGTCGAGCTTGTAGACATAGGTTGGGATACTTGGGGTCTTCAAAGCCGAGTGGTTGCTCTACATACACCAACTTGGATAGGGGGCCGTTGAGAAATGCACTCTTCACATCCATTTGATATAGCTTGAAATCATGATGAGTGGCATAGGCAAGTAGAATATGGATTCGATTCTTAGCCTAGCCACCGGTGCATAGGTTTCCCTAAAATCCTAAGCCTTCAATTTGAGTGAATCCTTGAGCCACCAACCTTGCCTTGTTCCTTGTCACCACGCCATGCTCATCTTGCTTATTGTGGAAGACCCACTTGGTTCCAATCATATTTTGCTTCGGCCTTTCCACTAAGGACCAAGACTTCATTTTGAGTGAAGTTGTTCAACTCCTCTTGCATGGCTATCATCTAATCCGGATCACCAAGTGCCTCTTCCACCCCCCTTGTTGGATTCTCCCTAATATATTATCAACTGAGATGATCACGTTGAATGGATTGTTGTACTCTAGGATGTGGCACTTGAGTTGATCTTTGGATGGGGCCATCATCTTCATCATCATGGTCATGATCGATTGGAGGGTTGTCTTCACTTCTTTCTTCATTGTTGAGTTGAGGTTGAGCTTGCTTATTATTGACACCATCTTCATGAGAATGACCTTGTGTTTCATGTGATCTCCCATTTGATCATTTCTTGTTGTGGAAGCTTCACCATGTTCATTGGATGAAATATGATGAGTGGTTGGATCAAGATCAACATGCACAATATTGTCATCATCTTCATCTTCGATGGGCTTTACTTCACCAACTGCAAGCTTCTTGATGGTTTTATGTGGAGCTTATTCATTACCTATAATCTCAACATTGACTTGCTCCTTTTGAGAGCTGTTAGTTTCATAAAAAAATGATGTCTACCATGATTTCAATCAAACTGGTGGTTTTATTGAAAACATGATATCCATGTTCATTAGTACCATAACCAAGCATGAAACCTTTATCAACCTTTAGTGCAAACTTTGAGCTTTTGGATTTCTTGTTAAGTATGAAACACTTGGATTCAAAAACTCTAAAGTGGTACACCTTAGGTTTTTTACCGGTTAGAAGTTCGTAGGTGGTCTTGTCCCTTTTCTTGTAAGATATAAGCGGTTGATAGCATGACATGTCGTGCTAACCACTTTTCGCCCAATAGTTGGTTGGAGTCTTGTATTCATCTAACATTGCTCTTGCGGCTTCAATGAGTGTTCAGTTCTTCCTCTCCACAACACTATTTTATTGTGGGGTGTATGAAGCTGAAGAACTCATGCTTAATTCCTTCTTCATCAAGGAACTAACTCTTCAATGTTGGTGTTCTTGAACTCCATCCCATTGTCACTTCTAACTCTCTTGATCTTGACATCAAACTCATTTTAGGCTCTTTTTGCAAACTTCTTGAAGATGCCATGTACGTCACTCTTGTCACGCAAAAAGAATACCCATGTAAAACAAGAATAATCATCAACAATTACAAAACTATATTTGTTACCATCAAGGCTTATATAAGCGACGGGTCCAAATATGTCCATGTGAAGTAATTCCAATGGTCTTTCGTGATGAGGACATGACACTCATGCATATGACCATGTTTGGCACATGGTATGGAGGGGTAGGAGGCCAGCAAGGGTGTCTAAGTCAAGAAGAAGGCTTGAGGCTAATTTAGTTTGAGTCCCCGAGGTGGAGGCCCAAAGCAACTCAAGTTTGAGTCTGTCTCGGCCTCTAGGACCTGTTTGCATTAAACTGGTCACCCAGGACACATCCGGACTCTGTTTTCGACAATCCACACATGGTTGGAAAGCTAATTTGATAAGGAATCCAATATAAGTAGTCTCACATCAAAAGACCTTCAGAATCAATAGGAATCATCAAAACAAGTCAGCATCTAGAATCTGCCAGGGTGCTACGACATCGTCTTTTGGTCCATTGTACCGTGTATCGTGTTTGGGCCCATTAGGGGGCTGCATCCAAGGTAGGCGATGACCCTAAGACCTTTATAATCATATACCGCCACTATCATTAGGTTTTGGGTTTTACTTAGATTAATCTGTCAAGAACAGTTTTGCCGTTCATCGGTTTATAAGACCCCAACTTCGTGAGATTAATCATTCATCTGTCAATTTGGTTGCTTTCTTTCTTGTTCTTGCTTGTGTTCTTCGTTGCGCAGGTAGAGATTAGCCTTCTTACTGAGGTCAATCAGATCCGTGTCTCAGTTGATAACTAGAGGAGTTGTGGTGCTAAGATTGCAGGGTTCGATCTTTTGATCTAAAGCTAGGTTGGTGTGTCATTCTCTACCACAACGATAGTTATCACTACCTGACGGAAGATCAGGATCCCCATTTTCATTAAGATGATGAGGACATAACACCCATACATATGAAAATATTTGGCATATGGTATGGAGGGGTAGGAGGCCAGCAAGGGTGTCTAAGTCAAGAAGGAGGCCTGAGGCTAATTCGGTTCGAGTCCCCGAGGTGGAGGCCCAAAGCAACTCAAGTTTGAGTCTACCTCGGCCTCTAGGACCAGTCTGCCTTAAACTGGTCACCTAGGATGCATCCGGACTCTGTTTTTTCGACAATCCACATATGATTCGAAAGCTAATTTGATAAGAAAGCCAATTCAAGTGGTCTCACATTAAAAGACCTTCAGACTCAACGGGAATCATCGAAACAAGTCAGTGTCCAGAATCTGCTAGGGTGCTGCGACACCATCCTTTGGTCTGTTAGACCATGTATCATGTTTGGGCCCATTAGGGGGCATGTCCAGGGTAGGCAACGACCCTAAGACCTTTATAATCATATGCCACCATCATTATTAGGTTTTGGGTTTTGCTTAGATTAATCTATCAAGAACAGTTTTTGCCGTTCATCGGTTTATGCGACCCCACTTCGTGAGATTAATCATTCATCTATAATTTGGTTGCTTTCTTTCTTGTTCTTGCTTGTGTTCTTCATTGCGTAGGCAAGGATTAGCCTTTTTGGCAAGGTCAACTGGATCCGTATCTCGGTTGATAACTAGAGGAGTTGTGGTGCTAAGATTGCAGGGTTCGATCTTTCGATCTGAAGTTAGATCGGTGTGTCATTCTCTGCCACAACGATAGTTATCACTACCTAACAGAAGATCGGGATCCCCATTTCCATTAAGTGTCCTCATCATTTCGGTTGTTGCAACATTCTTGATGGGATGTTTAGCTCCAACTTGCTTTTCCACTTGGCATGCGTTACAAATCCTATCTTTCTTAAAAGAAACATTTGTTAGTCCAAGGATGTGTTCGCCCTTTTGAAGTTTGGCCAAATTTTTCATCCCAACAAGGGTAAGTCAGTGATGCCATAACCAACCCATGCTAGATTTTACCATTAAACAAGTCTCAGGATTTACTCTATTTGATGTGAAATCAACTAGATAGAGTTTCTCTTTTAAATGACCCATGAATGCAATAGAGGAATCCTCCCTTCTTTAGACTTCCACACCCTTATCCATAAAGAGATCATTGTAGCCCATCTCGCAAAGTTGCGAAATAGACAATAAATTGTATCTCAACAAATTCACAAGTAAAACATTGGAAATAGAATTATCATTTGAGATAGCAATTTTACCCAAATCAAGAACTTCTCCTTTTCCATTGTCACCAAACACAATGTTCCAACTTTGGTCATGACTAGGTTGGAATGATGTGAACATGTCCTTCTCTCCGGTCATATGATTAGTGCAACCACTAGCCACCATCCAACTTGTTCCACCAGAGGAATATTCCTACAAAGACAAATCAAGCTTTTGTTTTAGGTACCCAAACGGATTTGGGTCCTATGGGGTTAGTCACATAAAACTTGGGCACCCAAACACTCCTCATAATCTCCTTCCTCTTTTGGACACCAACATACTTGACTACAATCTTGTCATCCTTGCCCCAACAACACATATAGTCACTAGCATAGCACCGTGGAAGTGGTGCTTGTGGCTTGAGGCTTTGGATTGCTTCGTCTTGATTGTCTTGTTACTTGTAGGTTGAATCTTGGGAATGTAGACCTTGTTGTTGGCCTTGCATATAAGCTCATCAAGAGCAACGTCCTTGTTGAACTTCACACAAGGCACGCCATTGATCATGTTCCTTCTATTGGCCTTTCCATCATACCTACTATAGTCAATGCCTTCCTTGATTAATGGGTGCCTTGATGACTTGTATATAGTCTTGTTGGATTGCTCTTGACACTTGCACCCATTCTTCAAGATCATTTTCAACCTATGAATCTCCTTGTCTTTCTTCGCTAGCTCAACAAGGTTAGTTGCATATGCATTTACATAAACTTTATAGCATCTTTTACAATCATTACTAGTGGAGACATTAGAGTCTTCGGTTGCCTTAGAAGAAGTTGAAATGCTAGCCCAAAGAGTACTATAGTTTAGCTCAAGATTTTGGTATTTTTCTTCTAAACTTATGAGGCTTTCTTGAGCTATACTCTTCTCATTCTTGAGGCCAGCTACTAGATCATTAACCGAGGAATGTTCCTTAGTCAATTTCCCAATTAAGTCATTGGCTAAAGACAATTCAACGGTTAACTTTTCAACCTTCATCTTTTTCTCGGTGATAGATGCTTCAAGTGCAAGGTTCTTATCTCTCTCTTGAGTGATTGTGTCTCCTTGCATCTCCAAGCATCTATCTCTCTTCTCTAATTTCTTCATTAGCATTTTTATTTTAGTGTAGGCCTTTTTACCAAATTTCTTTATCATGGTTGCTTCAAGTTCTTCTATGTTCTCATCACAACTATTATACTCATCACTAGAGGGATCGGATGAGACATGTACCTTCTCCCCCTTAGCCATGAGGCAAGTTAGAGTGTAGTAGTCATTGTCGATGAGATTGGAGAAGAGCCTTGGTGATAAAGATAAGCAAGAGTTTTGGTAGTAAAGTCGAGTCCAGGAAGATCATGGTCGGTGACGATGAGTGGTGGATGGCGATGTTTGCGGCTACCTTCTTCTTCTTCTCATCATCACTTGAGTCACTATCATTTGACTCCCACTCTTCACCAAGATAAGCTTCACCTCTCTTCTTGCCTTTGTTCTTCTTGTCTTCATCCTTGTCGTGCTTATGCTTCTTCTTCTTATTAGGACAATCGGCTATGAAGTGACCGGTTTGGGCACAACCATAGCAAAACCTCTTCTTGTTCCTTCTCTTCCCATCACCATAAGTCTTCTGGTTGCTCTTTTTCTTTATAAACTTTCTAAAGTTTCTAATGATGAGTGCAACTTCTTCATTGAACTCTTCTTTTTCACTTAAGGAATCGTCCTTCACTTTCTTCTTCTTCTCTTGACTAGAAGATTTGCCTTTGTGAGCTTGAGTTGCCTTTAGGGCTGCATTCTTGTTGTATCCCATTGCATTAGGATTTTGATTGTGAGCATTAATTGCATCTTTATCTAGACACTTATGATGCTTGAGCTTTGAAAGAACTTCTTGGGGTGTCATCTCATCATAATCGGGCCTTTCCATGATCATGGACGCTAGCATGTTGTTCTTGGCTTTATAGGTTCTCAACATCTTTCTAGCAACCTTGTTGTCATCCCATTTAGTGCTTCCAAGAGCTCTTATGTAGTTGACCAATGCCATAAGCCTATCAAGCATGGATTGTGTTGTTTCATTTTGCAAGAACACAAATCTTTCCAATTCACCATGAAGTAACTCAATGTTGCCTTTTCTCACACTCTTATCTCCTTCAAATGGCACTTTCAAAGTATCCCAAATTTGCTTTACACTTTCCATTCCATTTATCTTTCTAAACTCATCTAGACTTAGGCTTGACACAAGTAATGCTACGACTTATGCATTTTGATAGAGATTGTGCACTTCTTCTAGAGTTATCTCTCTATCTTTATCGGTAGGAATCATCACACCAACATCCACAACTTTCCAAAGTGTTGCGGCAATCATATGCATCTTCATCTTGTAGGACCAATCGGTGTATCTTGTTCCATCAAAGTGAGGTGGCTTGCCAATGTTGACGGAAGGGGTATGTAGAGGTGAACCTTTGATGAGTTGTCCATAGTCGAAGTTCATGTTTGAATATATTCCCTTTCCATGAGCATGCTCACTAGCTCCAATATCACTAGCAGCATCTTTGTTTGCTTCATTCTTGCCACTTGTTGCATCATTCTTGCCACTTATTGCATCATCAACCTTCTTGCTCAATTCTTCCTTCATCTTGCTCATCTCATCTTGCATATTTTTCATTTCATCTTGGAAGAACTTGACTTGAGCAGCCATCAACTCTTCAGCTATCTTCTTGGCCATCTTGGTGGCCTCGACTTGCATCTTGTCAGTCTCCAACATCATTTCTTCTCACGCGGCGAAGCGCTAAAAGAAGACATAGCTCTGATATCAATTGAAAGGATCTAAACAATGGCTAGGGGAGGTGAATAGGCGTATCTAAAAATTTCTACATAATCTCAAAGTCAAATGTTAGTGACAGTCGGAAGTCCTGACAGTTTAGGCTAGAACTTTCGGTAGCCGAAAGATCCGACACAAAGAACTAGGAGTTCTGGCACCTACGAGAATAGCACTACAAGTGCTAAAACAAACTTTGAGTGAAAGATATATTACAACCCCACTCCCTAGTGGTAAGATGAAGTGTTGGGGTTGCTCCTTTGATGCTGGAAGGTCACCACTCCATAGATTGAGTCCAAACCCTAAGAGGAGAGTTGGGGAGGAAGACAAACCAACAAGAACAAATATGATAGCACAAATCACAACAATAACAAGCACGTGGGACACATGAATTTATCATATGGTTCGGCAACCCCATAAAGGAGCTCCAACATTCTTGTTGTTGAGGTGACCATAAATGTCGAAGTCTCTTCCACCTCCTTGCCTCTCTTAAAGCAACCACAAAGGTTACTTGAGCTTTCCACTAAGAAATCAAGGATAATACAAACTTCCCAAGGCTCTTCCACAAGATGGAAGCTCTTGGGTGATGCCTAACCAACTAGGGTTCCAAGAACCAAAGAGTAATAGATGCAAATCCAACCGGCTTGACAAAAAAAACATGTGCTTAAGCTTGCCAAAGTGATTCTCTCACTCAATCCACTCTCCTTTCACTCAAAACCCTAGGAGAATCAAAGATTGGAGCAAAGAGGAGAGGAGAGGAGAGCCTTGAATGCTTGGGAGCTATTTTAGACGAAGGTTAGTGAGCAATGAATGAGTGGTTACCGATTAGAAGAGAGGAGAGAGCTATTTATACTCAAAGGCAAATCCAACCGTTCAGATCTAAGTCAAAAGTTCCGACATAGATCGTCGGAACTTTCAGCTCAACACAAAACACTGTTCATGCAGACAGTCCACTGAGCTTGCTCGCATATCGTCGGAACATCTAGTGGTCATCAGGACTTCTGACTTTCGTCGGGACTCTCGATAGACATGATGAGCTAGGCGACTAAGTCCCAAAGCACCAAGACTTTCGGCGGGAGCCGGGCCTTCCGGCACTCGGAACTCTCGACTCCCGTCGGGACTTCCGATGAGCAAAGATGCGTAGGCGGCTAAGTCATGAAGTGTCAGGACTTCTAGAGGGAGCCAGAACTTTTGGCACCCAGAAGTCTTGACTCCCGTCGAGACTTTCGACAGGCGAAGATGCATAGGCGGGCTGCGACTAAGTTAGCAAGTGCCGGGACTTCTGGCACTAAACGTCATGACTTTCGACTACCAAAAGTTCGCAAACTATGTCCAATTGTTCATAAGGTGATTTTGTGTCTCTCTTTAGATTTTTTTATGCTTGAGCTAATGGAGACGGGGATCCCGATCTTTCGTCAGGTGATGGTAACTATCGTTGTGGTGGACAATGACACACCGATCTGGCTTCAGATCGAAAGATCGAACCCTGCAATCTTAGCACCACAACTCCTCTAGTTATCAACCAAGTCACAGACCAGGTTGACCTCACCAAGAAGGCTAATCTCTGCTTGCGCAACGAAGAACACAAGCAAGAACAAGAAAGAAAGCAACCAAATTGCAGATGAATGATTAATCTCATGAGTTGGGGTCTCACAAACCGAATAACGGTGAAACTGTTTCTTGACAGAATAATCTAAGCAAAACCCCAAAACCTAATGACAGTGGCGGCATATGATTATAAAGGTCTTAGGGTCATCGCCTACCCTAGATGTGTCCCCTAATGGGCCCAAACACAATACACGGTCCAACGGACCAAAAGTAGGTGTCGCAGCACCCTGATAGATTCTGGATGCTGACTTGTTTCGATGATTCCCATTGATTCTGAAGAGGTTTTGATCTAAAACCACTTGTATTGGCTTTCTTATCAAATTAGCTTTCCATCCATATGTGGATCATCGAAAACGGAGTTCGGATGCGTCTTGGGCGTCCGTTTTATTATAGATTGGTCCTGATGGCTAAGGCAGACTCGAACTCGGATTGGACTGGGCCTCTGGCTTGGCTTGGATGTCTTTGCTGGCCTCCTAAGGTGGTGGCCAAGGAGGAGGATGTCCAAGGCCATCTCTTAGGTGTTCTCCATCTTCTTGGGGCATGCTCCAACTTGGGCCTAGGTCCCAAGGATGTCTAATAAGCCCATGACGATAGTGTAGCTCCTGCCAAAAATAGCGATAGAATATATTAGTGATTTGGAGGCCTTGCTGATTTGATATTGAGATGGGACCAGATCTATTTGAAAGATTATCAAACAAGCTTTCCATCAAGTGCTCATTGACCTTGATTGCACTTCGGATGGATAAGTTATGGCCTTCCCAATGAGGCACTGTCGGGCTGCCGACGAACCAAAAGTTCAACTTTGATGAACTTCCATTATGAAACACATTTGAACCTACAATCAAATAGTGACATGTACATGTGGAACCAAGTGAATTATAACCAAAGCCACTATGCAAATGTAGGAACGAGCGCACCTTATAATCATTGTTCGTATCCGAAGGTGCCATGTCCTCATCATGAGCACTCTATCTTCCTCAGACCACCTAAACTTGCATCCCTCTTTATCGTACGGCATACCTAAACCCAAAACAAAATAAAAAGGCTTTGGAGAGCGCTTTGGGTTCATCCGCTTTTTGCACGTGAAGAATTGATAGATATCGTTTCATCTTAGATCAACTCTTTTAAAGCTTTCAAGGGACTAAGCTACAATATATCTCATTAGTCCTTAATTTGAATGTCATTAATACACCAAAACCCACATAGGGTCAAATGCACTTTTAGTCTATTGCGGCTTGCAAATCTAAATTTAATCCCAAAAATTAATTTAGTCAAAGGTTCTAAGTGCCATATGTGTGTGCAATCGAAGCAACCTCGTAAGCCTCACAAGGCTGTGGAGGCGAGGAACTTGGCACCATTAGAACTAGTCCATTCTAATCTATGTGAGATGAACAGAGAGTTGACTAAAGGTGGCAAAAGATACTTCATGACTTTTATAGATGATTGTACTAGATTTTGCTATGTGTATCTATTAAAAACAAAGGATGAAGCATTGCATTATTTTGAGATCTATAAAGTTGAAGTAGAAAATCAACTTGAGAGGAAAGTTAAACGGTTAAGGTCCGATCGTGGTGGACAATACTTTTTAAGTGAAATTTCTGAATTCTATGTAGAACATGGAATTATTCATAAGAGGACACCGCCATATACACCACAATCCAATGGGATTGCCGAAAGAAAGAACCACACTCTAACTGAGTTGGTTAACGCCATGTTGAAGACAATGGGTCTATCTAAAGAATGGTGGGGTGAGGCTATTTTGATAGCGTGTCATGTCCTGAATAGAATTCCTACTAAGAATAAAGAAATCACACCATTTGAGGAATGTGAAAAGAAAAGATTAAATCTCTCATATTTGCGCACTTCGGGTTATTTGGCCAAAATGAATGTGCCAATTAACAAAAAGTGCAAACTTGGACCTAAAATTATTGATTGTGTTTTATTTGGTTATGCTATTCACAGTGTTGGATATAGATTCTTAATTATAAATTCTAGGGTACCTAACATGCATGCTGGCACTATCATGGAGTCCAGAGACGCTACATTTTTTGAAAGTGAATTTCTCATGAAAAATGTGCATATCACATCTAGTCATGAACCTATAATTCCCCATGAACAACTTATTCTGATAGAACATTATGAGGAACCCCATATGCATAATCCTAAGGAGGATGACATTGTAGTCACTTGAAAGAGTAAGAGACAATGGACTACAAAGTCTTTTGGTGATGACTACATTGTGTACCTTATGGATGACATGCAAGAACCATTGAAGAGGCATATTCCTCTTCTGATGCTGACTTGCGGAAGGAAGCAGTACGGAGTGAGATGGATTCAATTATGTCTAATGAAACTTGGAAAATTGTTGAACGTCCTTATGGATGTAAACCAATAGGGTGCAAATGGGTGTTCAAGAAAAGGCTTAGGTCTTATGGTACAATTGAGAGGTACAAGGCAAGGCTTGTGACCAAGGGTTATACCTAGAAAGAAGGTGAAGATTTCTTTGATACTTATTCACCTATTGCTCGATTGACCATAATTCGAGTGTTACTTTCTCTAGCTACCTCTCATGGTCTTATTATTCATCAGATGGATGTAAAGATGGCTTTCCTAAATAGAAAGTTAGAGGAGGAGATCTATATGGATCAGCCTGATGGATTTATAGCAAATGGTGAAGAAGGTATGGTGTGTAAATTATTGAAGTCCTTATATGGCCTGAAACAAGCTCCTAAGCAGTGGCATGAGAAGTTTGACAGAACTTTGACATATGCTGGCTTTGTTGTGAATGAAGCTAACACATGTGTATACTATCGGTATGGTGGGGGCGAAGGAGTGATCTTGTGTTTATATGTTGATGACATACTAATCTTTGGAACCAGCCTTAATGTGATTAAGGAGGTTAAAGACCTTTTGTCTAATAATTTTGAGATGAAAGACTTGGAAGAAGCTGATGTTATTCTTAATGTCAAGCTACTAAGATAAGGCAATGGTGGGGTTACACTTCACAATCCTACTATGTGGAAAAGGTATTGAGTCGGTTTGGGTTTAGTGATTGTCAACATGCTTCTATGCCTTTATGATCCTAGGGTGCTATTAAGGAAAAATCGAAGAATAGTAAGGGATCAATTGAGATACTCCTAAATTATTAGTTCGCTTATGTATTTGGCTAGCGCTACGAGGCCTAATTTCTTGTTTGCTGTGAGCAAACTAAGCCAGTTGTGTCAAATCCAGGAGATAATCATTGGCGTGCTCTTGAGAGAGTATTGCGCTATCTGAAAGATAACTATGAGTTATTGGCATTCACTATACCGAGTACCCGAAGGGTACTAGAGGGTTTTTGTGATGCTAATTGAATATTTGATGCCGATGAGCTTATGAAACAAGCGGATATGTGTTCTTGCTTGGAGGGTAGCGTTGTGTTCCTAAAAGTCTTGCAAGCTATCGATAGAATATCGTCGACAGTCCCCGAGGGGTATCCCACAAAGGTAATTTGATCAGTAGAGAAGCATGTGATCAAGAACAAGAAGGCAACAGAACACACGAGTTTAGATAGGTTCAGGCCATCAATATGACATAATACCCTACTACTCCTGTGGGTCTGTTGGTTTGTATTAGTTATCGTATGATATTCGTGAGTTTGGAAGGGGGGTCCCTGCCCGTCTTATATAGTTCGGGGGGGCAGGGTTACAAGTTGGTTAGATCTAAAGAAGATAATCGGAAAGTATAACAGATTATAGGAATCTTGGGATCCTAAGTATCCTAATAGATCTCCATAGTATCTTCAGGATATCTTCCGTCTGTCTTACGGGACACGCCAAGCAGAGTCATGCCCTACAAGGCTTCGTCTTATGGGCTGGGCCACCCCTAGGGACGTAGCCCATGTGATCTGCCATGGGTATCTAGGGTCGTACCCCCATGCAAATAGACCATTTTAACGAAGTCAGCTATGAAAACAGAACTCATAGCATCTAACACCGCTGGTGTTGAGGGCAAGTGGCTTTCTAAACTCCTTATGGATTTACCGGTTGTAGAGAAACCTATACCGACTATTTCTATGAACTGTGACAACTAAACTATGATAACTAAAGTAAACAGTTCTAAGGACAACATGAAGTCCATAAGGCACATTAAGCGAAGATTAAAATCTATCAGAAAATTGAGAAACTCCGGAGTGATAGTGTTGTACTATATTCACATATCTAAAAATCTAGTAGATCAATCCACTAAGGGACTATCACGTAATGTGATAGATAGTGCATTGAGTGAAATGAGCTTGAGACCCACATGAAGTCTATCATGGTGGTAACCTGTTCAATGTGATTGAAGATCTCGTGAAGTAGGATGGTAAAACAAGCCAGGGGTAGGCTATGAGGAAAAACCCTTAACTAAAACCATATCTGATGTACTTCTTTCTTTTTATGTAAGGCAGGTTAGTTTTATACCTTAATGTATTTCAAAGTGGCTTGTTGAAGCAAAGATGTTGTCCTATAGAACATCTTTTAAGAAACACATCTATGTGAGTTTGACTGCTAGTCACAGTCTATGAGATTTAGGTGATCTCTAAATACTCATGAATGAGCCAGAAGTATGACGTATATGTTCTAACCAGAGTGGATGCCTTTTGCTACCTAGTATCAGCAAAGGGTCTGGGTGAAACTTATTTCGCACAAAACTCCCAATTCAAGGCATAATCCATTGTATAGTTGTGAGTAAGCGTAACCTTTGCTCTAGGTGAAAGTTTAACCTAACAAACTCTATTGAAACATTGGTATATCAAATAACAGAGAGAATTGAGAGCATTTCTTATGTGCCCTAGAATTTGGTGGGGATTGTTGAATATTATATGGGTTTATGTCCATATTTTATTTAATACAACAACAACAACAACATAGCTTTTCAGTCCCAAGCAAGTTAGGGTAGACTAGAATTGAAACCCACCAAGAGCCCCCAAGTCACGATTCTAGCACTTCAATAGCTGCTTTCAAGTACTCATATTCAAACATAGATCTCTAGATATATCCCAAGCTTTCAAATATCTTTTTTATTGCCTCCCCCATATCAATTTTGGTCTTTCTATACCTCTGCTCATATTATTAGCTTGACTTAGGACTCCACAATGCACTAGTGCTTCTGGAGGTCTCATTTGGATATGGCTAAACCACCTCAACCAATGTTGGACAAGCTTTTTGTAACACCCCAATGTTATGCAAGCATTTAGGCACTGCAAATCATACATATTATGCATCATCAAGCATCCTAATCATACATACCTAATCATGTAAATAATAACTAAAACTATGCTTCGAAACGTATGAAACATGTTCGTGAAACATGAATGTTGCATACACTTGTTTAGAGTTGTTTTTGCCCTTATTATGCTTGCTAGGTTAGTAAAACATGGTTGGATATGATTGTAAAGCATCTAGAATTATTTAGCATAATTTTTGGAGCAAAGTTTGTATTTAAATTATTGCCAAATTTTGCTTTAAAAATAATTCTTCAAAATTAGGATTTTGAATTAATATTGACTTTAATTTTATAATTTAAAATCTAGCAAGAATTGGACTTTGGTCATAAAAGCAAAGTTGTAGAGGATTAAATTCTAAGCAACTTTTATTTTTGGGCCATTTTCAAAAGAAGTCATTTTCTTGCTCAAAAGGGTATTTGAAAACTGCTATTTGAAATTTTCTTGAAAATAGAAAATTGAAAAAAATGTTTCTATCCTTTCACGGGCCGTCGCCTCGCTTCTCGGCCCACGGCCGAAGCCGGCCCGGCCTGCCTCCGCGCCCGCCGCTCGCCTCAGCCCAGCCCACCTCGCGCGCTCGGCCTGCCTCCGCGCCGGCCAGCTCGCTCTGCAGCGCGCCACGTCCCGACCAGCGCCAGAGCGCGACCACCGCGTGGCGGCCATGCGCCGGCGACGCACACCGCGTGGCAGCCATGGCCTGCCTCGCCCTCCAGCCCTTGCCTTCTTCTGCCCGACAGCGCTGTGCTCTCCACTCCACTCCCTCACTCACTCAGCAGCAGTGACCGCAGCAGCAGCAGCTCCCGCGCGCGCCATGAGCTTCGCCACCAGCTCCCTCGCCGGATTTGGCTCGCCCAGCCACCACAGCTCGCCGTCGACCACTCCGTCTCGCCAGCAGCTCCGCCTCCACCCCGAGCACCCCGTGCTCGTGTTACTTCACCGTGGTAAGCATCCCTTCCTCAGGAATTGCTCGCCGGAGCAACGGCCGAGCTCACTGGTGAGCTCCGCTCCCGTGGACTCCCCCGCTCCGCTTCCCTTCCTGCCTTCCCTTCGCGCGCACAAGCACTGCACTACGATGTTGAGTCTCTCGAGCGCCTCCTTTCGCCATACCATGGCCGGAGACGCTCCACCGACCGATGACCCGCACCACTGCTTCCGCCATTGCCATCGGCGAGCCTCTCTCCCATGAACCGCCCCTCCCTATTTACCTCTATCCGACGTGGTTTGTCATGGGAGCACGTTGGTGCCCTCCGTTTCACCAGGGACCTCGCCGTCGGCGAGAGTCGACCGGTCAACGGCGGCCCTGCCTTGGCTCCGGCTGACGCGTGGGTCTGGCTTGACCACAGGTCCCGCATGGTAGCCCCTCTGGGTGTACAGCACCGGGTGCACCTAGCAATTTTGTCGGCTGGTTTTAAAATGAATTTAAGAAATGCTTTTCAGAATTCTGTTAAATGCTTTAGAAATGTATAACTTGCTCAAATTTGCTCCAAATTTGTTGAAACAAATTTTGTTGTGTTCCTTGTCACCAGATCTACATGATAAAAATATTGCATGTCATTTTTGAGGATACTTTTCTGTAGAGCTTTATTTAATCCTTGATATTGCTGATATCTTGTAAAATGTGTAGTAAAACTTATATGCTTCAGAAAAATATGATTCCAAGTGTGTTATTCTTCTTGTGTAATGTACTTCCTAGGAAAAATATATGCCATGCATGTCTTGTAGAAAAATTATGAGATGTAGTTCAAGTGCCTTTAATGGCTGATTTTTGTTATTTTTTGCTAGAGAGCAAAATTTGTATAAAACATGCATGTGATAATTTTTGTACAGTGATTGTATGCTGTGAAAATCATGGGAAAATTCTAATCTATTGTTTAACACTTTTCATAATACAAAGTATTTTCATGCTCATATTTAGGTCCAAGCTTGTGATTTTTGTGTAGGCTATTCCACTTATCCAAATGCCATAAAAATCTAATGGTAGACTATTTAGGGTAGTACCGTGCTATGGTAATTTTCTAAGATTTTTCTAAGCTATAAAAATAAATGTTGCTATTCAAACCTATTATTAATTAGGATTTAATTAAGTGTTGCTTTATGTATGCTTAAGAATTTAGTGAAGCTTTGGTGTATCTTTGAAGCATTTAATGAGATGTGTTGACTTAGCATATTAGTAGTAGAAGAGAATGCAGTAGATGACATATGCTTGTAGTATATGTTCTTGGATGATGTTGACTACCTTGCATTCAAGCATATCCATTGTGTTTATTTCATCCGATGCACTTTTTGCATAAACCCTTACGCACATGCATCATACAGGATCGCAAACCGAGAGCCCAGTCGTCATACCCGAGGAGCCCGAGGAGCAGCTCGAGGTGCAGCCATAGGAAGTGACCGAAGCCGACGAGGAGGACGTTGAGGAACTTCTAGAGTGCCCCGATCACCACCCGAGCTCCTTCGAGAGAGGCAAGCCCTAGAGCATTTTCTCCCTGGTTTGCAATTATTAATTAAATGCTTTACTTTAATTGATGTATTATGTTTAGGAGTTGTTTACAACCGTTGCTGTATTATACCTTGTCTACCTTTGTTATACTATATCCTTGTTACCCTGGTATTCGCAGTCGAGTCAATGCTTAGTTGGCTTTAGACCGGTAGAAGTCGGGTGATTTCCTGTCACCTGCGAGCTATAGATGGTTACTTGGATCTGCTTGGATAACTATGTAGTCATGGTATAATGAAGTGTTAAATGAAGTTGAGACCGGATGGAGACTTACAGAGTTTTGGATTGTAATGCTTTTCGTCTGTGTCGATTAAGGACCGACCATTGTTGGGCCTCGAGTCATGTTGAATGCATGCCTTATATTTAGCTAGCCGAATAAAGTACCTTTCGACCATAAAGCTAGAAGATTATTCGGGCCGAGTAGATTGCCCACAGCGCACTGTGCCGGAGCAGGTGTGGTAGGACACGGGGGTGAGATGATAAGACCAAAGTGCAGTCGGTCGGCCCCCGGGTACATGTGGTTCCTGGTAAACTCAAGATTCCTAGATAGTTGACTTGGTGACCAATACCTCACTTTAGCGGGTGAGTGAGGTTTGTGTAAGGAATAAATCACCAGCTGGTTAGGAATCGATTCGAATCGCCATCGCTCCTGGATAGTGAGCACTTGACTTGAGTGACTTCATCGTAGTAATGTTGATGGAACACTTGGATAGTTATAATGAATATGACATTATGGAAGTTGTTAATGATCATGGGTTATCATTATTTGCTTAATCACAGGTTTGCTCTAGTATAGGTGCAAATCTAGCCGACAGGTTAATAATAATTAACTTGACAATAATGCTTTTGAAAAGGTTATTAAAATAATAAAAATGCCTCTTTTTGCAAATGAGTCAGCTACCCTACTATAAAGCCCTTCATAATCCTTGGTGTCACCTTATTTTTGGTTATGTCGGGTAAGTCTAGCTTAGTACCTTCTCGTACTCAGGGTTTTATTCCCATTTGTTGCAGATGGGCAGATGTATTACGGCTACTGTATCAACTACCTTTATCCTGCGATGGGTGATGCTTAGGACCATGTGCATGGTCATTTCTTATGTCTCATTTGATGCTTTTGTTGGAAATAATCATTAGCTGGCACTGTATTTGAACTCCGTGTGAGTGTGTGGTTTTGAAACAAATGGCTTCCGCTACTTTTATTCGAACTCATTTTGTAATAACTATGTTTAAACTCTGATGTATCTGAGATGCGAACTTTTATGTAATATGTGATGGTGACCGCTAAACTTATTACGATCTTGGCTGGTATGTGAGTTGGTTTGAAATCCTTCGTGATTTCACGGACTACCGGGTTATACGGACTTAAGTTTGTTAAATCGTCTGCGCTGGCGGATGATTTTCTTACTTAATTTCGTATAATTGGTCGGTTCTGTTACACTTTTCTTCAATTGGTGCTACCTCTAGGTGATCACGTATATCATCATTTTGAACTCGGTCCATTTTAAGCCCATATTAAATGTGATACAATATAATTTTAGTCTCGTATGGAATTTTGACTGATTGTTGACTCAACTTAAATGGGCTATTACACGTGTCCACCTATAGAGAAGTTTGAAAAAGGATAAAGGTGTACCACACGCGTGTGCGTGCCGCCACCACCGTCGAGCCGAGCCGTGGAAAGCGAGCGATGTGGATGCGATGCGTGCGTGATGTGCACGAGTGCGAGGCGTGTGGTGCGCTGGTGTGGGTTGGTTTTGCCACTTGGGCTGGCTAAGAAAAATGAAGGGGTGCATGCGCGATTAAAGAGGAGTTACTTACAGGTCAATTACCATCCACTACGGTGATGATTACTCGTAATCACTTCAATTGATTTATCTCCTAATCTCTCAGGCATTACCTTCCCTTCCCATCACTTACCTTACCTCATGTACTAAAACTACCTTCTTTCGAGTTACAATCTTAGTACTCCCCATCTATCCTCTGCATGCACAGCGTTTTTGGGAGACGCAAGCCTCTAGAACCAGCGTTTGTATCGGGACACTTGCTCAGGTGTGTACAGGCGATCAGGTTTTTGCAGAGCATCTTGCGACTGCTCGCCGTCTCTTCTTCCTCGGAACGTCTTCGTCTTCTTCTTGGTGGTGCCTTCTTCCTCAGATCGGCTTCAATCTTACTCCCCGATGGAATTCAAGGAACAGCACTGCGTACATCTTCCTTGTATCAACTGTGGTCCGCGACTTCGAGCAACTCACTATGAGTGGAATAGAGCCACTGGTGCTTTGAGCATGAGTCCCTTCGCTGGGGTATATCTCTATTCTCGAATTGGTTAAAATCAATCTCATTTCCAACTATGATTAGTATGTTATTTCATGAACATATTTGCTGCTATTCTGAGTAGTAGTAAAATTACATACATGCATTTATTTGTCATCACTATTTTACTATTAATTTTAACGTGAAAATACCTAAATTCCTAGCACATCTCCGGAGTTCGGCCGCGAGACGATGAGAAAGCTAGCGTGGCAGGTGCTCAGTTCAACCCAGGTAGGCACCATCTGGCATCTGCCATAGCCATCAGGGCAGCAGCTCATCGTGGTCGACCCCTTTGACCCTCGGAGCCTGGACCTGGAGCGTAGACCAAAGCCATTCTCCAACTCCAATCGCGCATGGCACGGTCCGAGAACAACACTGATGTGATTGTGGTGTTAGCCCGCTGTAAGGTGGGCGGCCCCACCGGCCTCTAGCCTACACGAATATATGTCACCTGCCGATCAGTGGGCTGCGAATCATTGCGCCATGTCCACGGTCCTTCCACAGCACCAGAGCTATTCGCTGAAAAAACAAGTTAAAACATTATTCCACTGATTTGTTGTAAGAGAAAAACACTATTTAATTGAAAAAATAAGTTGAAAAACAAATTATAAGAGAAGCGAATGTGATTGTGCATGGATGCCCGTGCAACTCGTTCGTTCGTGGCACTAATTTATTTTCCTTCACCCGCTTGATCGTCTCAGGGCGGATCAGCTCGGCTTGGACCATGTTGGGTGTGGACTGGAGAGTGCCGAGACACTTGACGGTAGGGAGGAGTGTGGTTGGAGCTTGCTCAAAGTGCTCGACAGCCACTAACTGACTACCCTATCTACCTGTAGAGCTCGAGGAGTCATCAATCCACTCGATAGGTAGCCACGCCTATCGCCGCCGCTGCCAAGTTCTGGTTCTGGATGCATGCACGGACAAGACAAGAATCAAGGCCACGCTGGCTGGGGGGTGGAGCTAATCGTGGAATCCTGTTATCCTGTCGTTCTGGGTTTTGCCTAATGAAACCAGTCCCTGTCTGTCCCTACGCTCGTGAGGTTTCCGAATCTGAGCTGCAACCATGGGCAGCCGCCATACGTATGTCGTGTGAGTCTGTGACCAGCTCATTTTAGCAAGCAGCATGGAAGGGCAGTGATGAAAGCCACCACCAAGCCTCCTAGGATGGCATGAAACAAACCTGTGCCGCACCGCATTGATCAGGTCCAGGGCAGGACTCAACGAGGAACAGCAATCCTAACGTCCGGACGTCGGCGCATGAGATGTGTTCGGATGCCACTCCCCTTCTGAAAGGTCCTTGTTTAGTTTTGGTAATTAGTGACAACTTAGGTGGACTAATTGTGTTTATGTGAGATACACAGGCGATTAGTCCACAGGTACATGCGTGTGAGCAACATATGCCATGAAGGTGAAAATAGCTTGGAGATGTTGCAAAGCTCACACATGTGATGATGAAGGAGCTTAAATGCACATGAGACATAACATTGAGTCATGTGATCAAGGTGGAAGATAAGACAAGACTTGGCATGATGGACCGGTTGCAAGCGTGAAGGGCAAGTCGAAGGCTTTAGAGTGATGGACCGTGTGGCGGTGAAGCTTGAGCAAGACTTGGCGCCGATGGACGATGGCAACGGTGAAGAGCAAGTAAAGTCAAGATCGATGAACCAATATGATCATGTGATGATATGAAGTGGATCATATCATTATTGATCATGTTGGTGCATGTGTTGCATCGACATTGGAAGAGATGGAAAATGCGCAAGGCAAAGGTATAACCAGGGTATTTCATTTCACCGGTCATAGGTGTGTAGAGAAGTTTATGACCAAGTTTAGAATAGATGGCCGTACTATCAAGAGGGGCAAACTTGTTTGCATATCGGTCATCTAGTGCCACTCGAGTGATCTAACTTTGCATTATCGCTAGGATCGAGTGGCGTGGCAAGTTGAGTGGCTAACATCCTTGGGAAATAATTGTGAAAATGCTAACACACATACATGGTGGTGTACACTTGGTGGTGTTGGCACATTTACAAAGGAGGTGGTGTTTGCAAGCGGCGGGATTCGCGCTTCCGGGAAAATGGAGTGCCTATTTTCTATTGCGCCGGATGCAAATTCTTGGTGGTTAGCTCATTAGAGCAAGGATGAAGAAGTTAGAAGTGAAAACGAGTTGATCGCGAAGATGCTGGCGTCGGTCAACTGACTGGACGCTGGATCTGAAAGCACCGGACGCTGGCAGGGTGCGTCCGGTCAGGCTAACGTATGGTGACACAGAAGCTGGAGTGTGACCGGACGCTGGGCGTGTCCAATCAAGTGTGACGACGCATCCGATTGAGGTCGATACCTTACTGGAAACGACCAAATGCTAGGGGTTCAGCGTCCGGTCAGTTGAAGCTACTGCGTCGTCAGGTCAAGTGACCGTTGGAATCGGGGGACACGTGGCCGTCTGCGGGCGACCGGACGCTGAGCGTCCGGTTGGCCCGATTTTTGCCCAGTGAAGGGTAACGGCTAGTTTAGGGGCTATAAATAGAAGTGGCCTTTGCCATGGCTAGGGTAGAGCACCTAAGGGGACTTAGTGTCCATGCTTGAGTGCTTGGGAGCCCTCCATCACACATATACTTGATAGTGATCATTCGATGTGAGTGAGCGATTCTAGTGCGATTGCATCATGAGGTTGCATCGAATAACACTAGTGATCGAGTTGCAAGCCGGTGGTGCTTTTACTCTTGGAGGTTGCCACCTCCTAGATGGCTTGGTGGTGGTCCGTCGAAGCCTGCAAGAAGCTTGGCAGCGCTCCAGAGAAGTGCTTGTGAGGGGCATTGTGCTCGCCCCGCGGAGCCGCGAAGAGCAACTCTAGTAAAAGCGTGTCATTGAGCTACCCTCACTCAAGGGGTAGGTTCTTGCGGCGCCCGATGGCGGGCTTAGCGTGGGTGATGCTAATTACCGCCGAACCACCAATGAGCGGTCGACACAATGGGGACTAGCGTGTTGGCAAACACGTGAACCTCGGGAGAAAAATCATCGTGTCAACCTTGTTCTTCCCGTTGGTTTGCATCCCCATTACACAAGCTTGCAATTACTTTTATACATATTAAGCTTGTGTAGTTGCTCTTGTAATTAGATAGCTTGTGTAGCTTGCTAATTACCTTCTTGCTTGTGTAGCATAGAAGTAGCTCCTTACGTGGCTAATTTGGTTTTAGTAACCTTGTTAGTCACATTGCTTAGTTTGTGTAGCTAAGTATTTGCGCTCTCTAATTAGGCATTGGTTGCCTTGTTATTGAGCATTGCTAGTGAGCATCGTTAGCTTTGTGTTTTGCTTACTAGCATGTGTAGGAGCTCTCTTGTTGCTTAAAATACTAGTGGCATATGTTTGTGTAACCTTGTTCTTAGAATTGTTTAGGAGAGCTCTAGCTAGCCCGACACCTTGGTTGTATAATTGTTATCTTTGCAAGGTGCTAGTGAACATATATAGTGGGGTATAGTCTTGGCTAGACCGATAGTTTTAATTCCGCATTTGTATCGGTTAGCCGACGCGATTAAGTTTTAGAAAAGACTATTCACCCCCCTCTAGTCGCCATCTCGACCCTTCACCTTCCCAACCCCCCTCCCACCGCGTCCCTGTCCTCCGCTCCCCACGTGACCTTGTCACCGTTCCCCAACGCACCCGTTCCTCCACCGTGCACTGTTCCCACCGCTCCCCTGTCCTAAGAGCACGAAACACTTTAAAAAGTGCAACATCGCAAAGATTATGTAAACTGTAGTGCGACATTGAAATATAAATACTACAACATCGCAAACTATGTAGTGCAACATCGAAAATTTGTACTACACATCAAAAAAAAATGTACACTGCAACATTCAAAAAGTATGTACTGCAACATCTCAAGTAGTATTACTACAACGTCGCAAAATCAACCATGAAACATGAAAATCGAAAACATCTCAAATAATCTTTCAGGGCTGCAACATTCGAAAAAGGTAATTTCAACAATTAAAACCATTTGTTGCACATTAGGGAAAAAATAAATCCCAACATTAGAACTCCCTTTCTACAACACATGGAACATCCTATTATAACATTCGAAAATCATCTATTGCAACATCCATAAAATCTCCTTTTAATACAGGAGAAACAGAAGAAAAAAAGCGTACAAACAACAAAGGGGATGGGTCCGAGCTGCAGGCTGCTCCAGCCCCTAGCCCCATCACCTTCGAGCTCGCCGGAGGGAGGAGGGAATATGACCCAAAGCTCGCTGAAACCCTAACCACGCACGTCCTCAAATCCAGAGGAGGAG